>NW_027182847.1:795000-802500 GCF_041146395.1 Eulemur rufifrons
TAATCCTTAATGCTAACCCTAACACTAAACCCTAACCCTAAGCCCAACACTTATCCCTAATCCTATCCCTTAACCTTAACCTTAACCCTAATGCTACCCCATAAACGTAACCCTAACCGTTTCCAGTAAACCTAACCCTAACTTCTAACACAAACCATACCACATAACTCTAACCCTAAAACTAACCCTAACCCTAACCCTAACCCTAAACCCTAACTCTTAACCTTAACCCTAAGCGTTAACTCTCACCCTAACCTTTAATCCTAACCCTAATCCTAATCTTCAACCCTAAACCTTACACTTAACCCTAACCCTGTACCAAACACTAACCCCTCATCTAAACCCTAACCGTAAACCTCAACCCTAAACCAAAGTGTAACCGTTAAACCTAAGACTAACCTTTAACCCTAACCCTAATCCCTAACCTTAAGCCCTCACCCTAACACTAAACTTCATCCTTAACCCTAACAATAACCCTAACCCTAAATCTAATTCTGAGACTTCTTGCTTTCTTAGAGTTTAGAAAGCCTGCAATCCTCCCATGCCATGGGTGAAAGGAGGCTCTACCACTGTGTCCTGCATGAAACCCACGGGCCCATGCCCAGGGTATGATAGAGTGGTTTCCCGGGTACAATCCCAGCCCGCTAAACTCCATCCGCCTGCCTAATGCAGACAGGGCCCGTGTGCTAAGCATAAACAATACCTTTAACAGATAACCCTAACCCTGAACATAACACCCAACCCTGTTCCTATTTCTCCCCTTAACACGTAAACCTCACCGTGCGCCTAACTTTAACCTCTTATCCTAACGTTAATGCATAACCCATTTCCTGAGAACAACCCCTATCCCATAATTCTAACCCTATCTCCTAGTCATCACTGTGACACCTAATCTCTAACCCTAATTCTAAACCGCTAACCCTAACCGTAACCCTACCTACAACCCTAACACTGACAGTAACCCTTACTTCTAACCCCAACGCTATGCCTAACAAAAACCCTAACCCTTGACCCTATCCCTTCACCCTAACCCCTAAGCCTTACCCTAACCCTTAACCCTAATCCTAATCCTAACCATTAAACCTAACCCTAGCTCTTAAAGCTAAGCCTTAAACCTTACCCTCAGGGCTAGACCTAATCCTGACACTAACCTAACACCTAACCCTCACCAGAACCCCTAAAGCTAACCCTGAACCCTATCCCTAACCCTAGCAGTAAACTTTAACCCTAAACCTAAGCCCAACCCGTAACCCTAATCCTATCCTTTTACCCTAAAACTAACCCCTAAACCTAACCCCTATACCTCACCCTAACTCTAACCCCAATCCTAATTCTAACCATACCCCTTCATAAAACACTAACTCCTAACCGCTAACCCTAACACTAACCAAAAACCCTAATCACTAATAGCTAACCCTAACGCTTAACCTTTACCCTAACCGTTAACCCTCACCCTAAATCTTAACACTGACCCTAACCTTAACCTTTAACTCTAAGCCTAACCCTTAAGCCTACAGTAAAGAAGACCCTTAATGCTAATGGGATCCCTTATCCCTAACCCTAACACTACAGCTAAAAATAACCCTAACCTTTGATCCTGAAACATAACCCCTAACACTTACTTTAACCCCAAACCCTAACCCTAATCCTAAGCATTAAACCTAACCCTATCTCTTAACCCTAACGCTAGCCCTTACCCAAACGCGTAGATCTAACCCTAAATCGAAACCACCGCCTAATCCTAACCTTAAGCCCTAATGCTAACTCTAACCCTGAACCCTAAACCTACCCGTAACCCTTAACACTAACCCTATCCGTGAACCTTATTCCTGACCCTAACCATTACCCGCACCCAAGCATTTAACCCTGACCCTACTCCTAATCCTTAATGATAACACTAACACGAAACCCTAACCCTAAGCCCAACATTTATCCCTAATCCTATCCCTTAACCCTAACCATAAGCCTAACCCTAATGCTACCCCCTAAACCTAACCCTAGCCGTGACCAGTAAACCTAACCCTAACTTGTAACACAAACCATAGCACATTACTCTAACTCTAAAACTAACCCTAACCCTAACCCTAAAACCTAACTCTGAACCTTAACCCTAAGCGTTAACTCTCATGCTAACCTTTAATCCTAACCCTAATCCTAATCTTCAACCCTAAACCTAACACTTACCCCTAACCCTGTACCAAACCCTAACCCCTCATCTTAACCCTAACCATAAACCTCAACCCTAAAAAAAAGTGTAACCGTTAAACCTAAGAGTAACCTTTACCCTAACCCTAAGCCCTAACACTAAGCCCTCACCCTAACACGAAACTTCATCCTTAACCCTAACCATAATCCTAACCGTAAATCTAATTCTCAGACTTCTTACTTTCTTAGAGTTTAGAAAGCCTGCAATCCTCCCATGCCATGCGTGAAAGGAGGCTCTACCACTGCGTCCTGCATGAAACCCACGGGCCCATACCCAGAGTATGATAGAGTGGGTTCCCCGGTACAATCCCAGCCCCCTAAACTCCCCCCGCCCGCCTAATGCAGACAGGGCCCGTGCGCTAAGCATAAACAATACCTTTAACAGATAACCCTAACCCTGAACATAACACCCAACCCTGTTCCTATTTCTCCCCTTAACACGTAAACCTCACCGTGCGCCTAACTTTAACCTCTTATCCTAACGTTAATGCATAACCCATTTCCTGAGAACAACCCCTATCCCATAATTCTAACCCTATCTCCTAGTCATCACTGTGACACCTAATCCCTAACCCTAATTCTAAACCGCTAACCCTAACCGTAACCCTACCTACAACCCTAACACTGACAGTAAACCTTACTTCTAACCCCAACGCTATGCCTAACAAAAACCCTAACCCTGCACCCTAACCCCTAAGCCTTACCCTAACCCTTAACCCTAATCCTAATCCTAACCATTAAACCTAACCCTAGCTCTTAAAGATAACCCTGAACCTTGCCCTCACGACTAGACCTAACCCTGACACTAACCTAACACCTAACCCTAAGCAGAACCCCTAAAGCTAAGCCTGAACCCTATCCCTAACCCTAGCAGTAAACTTTAACCCTAAACCTAAGCCCAACCCGTAACCCTAATCCTATCCTTTTACCCTAAAACTAACCCCTAAACCTAACCCCTATACCTCACCCTAACTCTAACCCCAATCCTAATTCTAACCATACCCCTTCATAAAACACTAACTCCTAACCGCTAACCCTAACACTAACCAAAAACCCTAATCACTAATCCTTAACCCTAACGCTTAACCTTTACCCTAACCGTTAACCCTCACCCTAAATCTTAACACTGACCCTAACCTTAACCTTTAACTCTAAGCCTAACCCTTAACCCTACAGTAAGGAAGACCCTTAATGCTAATGGGATCCCTTTTCCGTAACCCTAACACTACAGCTAAAAATAACAGTAACCTTTCATCCTTAAACCTAACCCCTAACATTTACTTTAACCCCAAACCCTAACCCTAATCCTAAGCATTAAACCTAACCCTATCTCTTAACCCTAACGCTAGCCCTTACCCGAACGCCTAGATCTAACCCTAAATCTAACCTACCGCCTAATCCTAACCTTAAGCAATAATGCTAACTCTAACCCTGAACCCTAAACCTACCCGTAACCCTTAACACTAACCCTATCCGTGAACCTTAACCCTGACCCTAACCATTACCCGCACCCAAGCATTTAACCCTGACCCTACCCCTAATCCTTAATGATAACACTAACACTAAACCCTAACCCTAAGCCCAACACTTAACCCTAATCCTATCCCTTAAACCTAACCCTAACGCAAACCCCTAAACGTAACCTTAACCGTGACCAGTAAACCTAACCTTAACCTCTAACACAAACCATAGCACATAACTCTAAACCTAAAACTAAACCTAACCCCAACCCTAACCCTAAACCCTAACTCTTAACCATAACCCTAAGCGTTAACTCTCACGCTAACCTTTAATCCTAACCCTAATCCTAATCTTCAACCCTAAACCTAACACTTAACCCTAACCCTGTAACAAACCCTAACCCCTCATCTTAACCCTAACCGTAAACCTCAACCCTAAACCAAAGTGTAACCGTTAAACCTAAGAGTAACCTTTAACCCTAACCCTAATCCCTAACCCTAAGCCCTCACCCTAACACTAAACTTCATCCTTAATCCTAACCGTAATCCTAACCCTATATCTAATTCTCAGACTTCTTGCTTTCTTAGAGTTTAGAAAGCCTGCAATCCTCCCATGCCATGCGTGAAAGGAGGCTCTACCACTGTGTCCTGTATGAAACCCACGGACCCATACCCAGAGTATGATAGAGTGGGTTCCCTGGTACAATCCCAGCCCCCAAAACTCCCCCCCGCCCGCCTAATGCAGACAGGGCCCGTGCGCTAAGCATAAACAAAACCTTTAACAGATAACCCTAACCCTGAACATAACACCCAACCCTGTTCCTATTTCTCCCCTTAACACGTAAACCTCACCGTGCGCCTAACTTTAACCTCTTATCCTAACGTTAATGCATAACCCATTTCCTGAGAACAACCCCTATCCCATAATTCTAACCCTATCTCCTAGTCATCACTGTGACACCTAATCCCTAACCCTAATTCTAAACCGCTAACCCTAACCGTAACCCTACCTACAACCCTAACACTGACAGTAACCCTTACTTCTAACCCCAACGCTATGCCTAACAAAAACCCTAACCCTGCACCCTAACCCCTAAGCCTTACCCTAACCCTTAACCCTAATCCTAATCCTAACCATTAAACCTAACCCTAGCTCTTAAAGATAACCCTGAACCTTGCCCTCACGACTAGACCTAACCCTGACACAAACCTAACACCTAACCCTAAGCAGAACCCTAAAGCTAAGCCTGAACCCTATCCCTAACCCTAGCAGTAAACTTTATCCCTAAACCTAAGCCCAACCCGTAACCCTAATCCTATCCTTTTACCCTAAAACTAACCCCTAAACCTAACCCCTATACCTCACCCTAACTCTAACCCCAATCCTAATTCTAACCATACCCCTTCATAAAACACTAATTCCTAACCGCTAACCTTAACACTAACCAAAAACCCTAATTACTAATCCCTAACCCTAACGCTTAACCTTTACCCTAACCGTTAACCCTCACCCTAAATCTTAACACTGACCCTAACCTTAACCTTTAACTCTAAGCTTAACCCTTAACCCTACAGTAAGGAAGACCCTTAATGCTAATGGGATCCCTTTTCCGTAACCCTAACACTACAGCTAAAAATAACAGTAACCTTTCATCCTTAAACCTAACCCCTAACACTTACTTTAACCCCAAACCCTAACCCTAATCCTAAGCATTAAACCTAACCCTATCTCTTAACCCTAACGCTATCCCTTACCCGAACGCCTAGATCTAACGCTAAATCGAACCTACCGCCTAATCCTAACCTTAAGCCCTAATGCTAACTCTAACCCTGAACCCTAAACCTACACGTAACCCTTAACACTAACCCTATCCGTGAACCTTAACCCTGACCCTAACCATTACCCGCACCCAGGCATTTAACCCTGACCCTACCCTAGTCCTTAATGATAACCCTAACACTAAACCCTAACCCTAAGGCCAACACTTAACCGTAATCCTATCCCTTAACCCTAACCCTAACCCTAACCGTAATGCTAACCCCTAAACGTAACCCTAAACGTCACCAGTAAACCTAACCCTAAACTCTAACACAAACCATAGCACATAACTCTAACCCTAAAACTAACCCTAACCCTAAACCTAACCCTAAACCCTAACTCTTAACCTTACCCCTAAGCGTTAACTCTCATGCTATCCTATAATCCTAACCCTAATCCTAATCTTCAACCCTAAACCTTACACTTAACCCTAACCCTGTACCAAACCCTAACCCCTCATCTTAACCCTAACCGTAAACCTCAACCCTAAACCAAAGTGTAACCGTTAAACCTAAGAGTAACCTTTAACCCTAACCCTAATCCCTAACCCTAAGCCCTCACCCTAACACTAAACTTCATCCTTAACCCTAACCATAATCCTAACCCTAAATCTAATTCTCAGACTTCTTGCTTTCTTAGAGTTTAGAAAGCCTGCAATCCTCCCATGCCATGCGTGAAAGGAGGCTCTACCACTGTGTCCTGTATGAAACCCACGGGTCCATACCCAGAGTATGATAGAGTGGGTTCCCGGGTACAATCCCAGCCCCCAAAACTCCCCCCCGCCCGCCTAATGCAGACAGGGCCCGTGCGCTAAGCATAAACAATACCTTTAACAGATAAACCTAACCCAGAACATAACACCCAACCCTGTTCCTATTTCTCCCCTTAACACGTAAACTTCACCGTGCGCCTAACTTTAACCTCTTATCCTAACGTTAATGCATAACCCATTTCCTCAGAACAACCCCTATCCCATAATTCTAACCCTATCTCCTAGTCATCACTGTGACACCTAATCCCTAACCCTAATTCCAAACCGCTAACCCTAACCGTAACCCTACCTACAACCCTAACACTGACAGTAACCCTTACTTCTAACCCCAACACTATGCCTAACAAAAACCCTAACCCTTGACCTTAACCCTTCACGCTAACCCCTAAGCCTTACCCTAACCCTTAACCCTAATCCTAATCCTAACCATTAAACCTAACCCTAGCTCTTAAAGCTAAGCCTAAACCTTACCCTCACGTCTAGACCTAACCCTGACACTAACCTAACACTTAACCCTCACAAGAACCCCTAAAGCTAACCCTGAACCCTATCCCTAACCCTAGCAGTAAACTTTAACCCTAAACCTAAGCCCAACCCGTAACCCTAATCCTATCCTTTTACCCTAAAACTAACCCCTAAACCTAACCCCTATACCTCACCCTAACTCTAACCCCAATCCTAATTCTAACCATACCCCTTCATAAAACACTAACCGCTAACCTAACACTAACCAAAAACCCTAATCACTAATCCCTAACCCTAACACTTAACCTTTACCCTAACCGTTAACCCTCACCCTAAATCTTAACACTGACCCTAACCTTAACTTTTAACTCTAAGCCTAACCCTTAACCCTACAGTAAGGAAGACCCTTAATGCTAATGGGATCCCTTATCCCTCACCCTAACACTACAGCTAAAAATAACCCTAACTTTTGATCCTTAAACCTAACCCCTAACACTTACTTTAACCCCAAACCCTAACCCTAATCCTAAGCATTAAACCTAACCCTATCTCTCAACCCTAACGCTAGCCCTTACCCTAACGCCTAGATCTAACCCTAAATCGAACCTACCGCCTAATCCTAACCTTAAGCCCTAATGCTAACACTAACCCTGAACCCTAAACCTACCCGTAACCCTTAACACTAACCCTATCCGTGAACCTTAACCCTGACCCTAACCATTACCCGCACCCAAGCATTTAACCCTGACCCTACCCCTAATCCTTAATGATAACACTAA
>NW_027182847.1:807500-822500 GCF_041146395.1 Eulemur rufifrons
TACCCCTACCCCTACCCCTACCATAACCCTAACCCTAACCCAACCCTAACCCTAACCCTAACACCAACCCCAACCATAACTCTAACCCCCCTAACCCTAACCCTAACCCCTAACCCTAACCCTAACCCCTAACCCTAACCCTAACCCCTAACCCTAACCCCTAACCCCTGACCCTGACCCTGACCCTAACCCTAACCCCTAACCCTAACCCTAACCCTAACTCTAACCCTAAACCCTAAACATACCCGTAACCCTTAACACTAACCCTATCCGTGAACCTTAACCCTGACCCTAACCATTACCCGCACCGAAGCTTTTAACCCTGACCCTAACCCTAATCCTTAATGCTAACCCTAACACTAAACCCTAACCCTAAGCCCAACACTTATCCCTAATCCTATCCCTTAACCTTAAACTTAACCCTAATGCTACCCTATAAACGTAACCCTAACCGTGACCAGTAAACCTAACGCTAACTTCTAACACAAACCATAGCACATAACTCTAACCCTAAAACTAACCCTAACCCTAACCCTAACCCTAAACCCTAACTCTGAACCTTAACCCTAAGCGTTAACTCTCACGCTAACCTTTAATCCTAACCCTAATCCTAATCTTCAACCCTAAACCTAACACTTAACCCTAACCCTGTACCAAACACTAACCCCTCATCTAAACCCTAACCGTAAACCTCAACCCTAAACCAAAGTGTAACAGTTAAACCTAAGACTAACCTTTAACCCTAACCCTAATCCCTAACCTTAAGCCCTCACCCTAACACTAAACTTCATCCTTAACCCTAACAATAATCCTAACCCTAAATCTAATTCTCAGACTTCTTGCTTTCTTAGAGTTTAGAAAGCCTGCAATCCTCCCATGCCATGGGTGAAAGTAGGCTCTACCACTGTGTCCTGCATGAAACCCACGGGCCCATGCCCAGGGTATGATAGAGTGGTTTCCCGGGTACAATCCCAGCCCGCTAAACTCCATCCGCCTGCCTAATGCAGACAGGGCCCGTGTGCTAAGCATAAACAATACCTTTAACAGATAACCCTAACCCTCAACATAACACCCAACCCTGTTCCTATTTCTCCCCTTAACACGTAAACCTCACCGTGCGCCTAACTTTAACCTCTTATCCTAACGTTAATGCATAACCCATTTCCTGAGAACAACCCCTATCCCATAATTCTAACCCTATCTCCTAGTCATCACTGTGAAACCTAATCTCTAACCCTAATTCTAAACCGCTAACCCTAACCGTAACCCTACCTACAACCCTAACACTGACAGTAACCCTTACTTCTAACCCCAACGCTATGCCTAACAAAAACCCTAACCCTTGACCCTATGCCTTCACCCTAACCCCTAAGCCTTACCCTAACCCTTAACCCTAATCCTAATCCTAACCATTAAACCTAACCCTAGCTCTTAAAGCTAACCCTTAAACCTTACCCTCAGGGCTAGACCTAATCCTGACACTAACCTAACACCTAACCCTAACCAGAACCCCTAAAGCTAACCCTGAACCCTATCCCTAACCTTAGCAGTAAACTTTAACCCTAAACCTAAGCCCAACCCGTAACCCTAAACCTATCCTTTTACCCTAAAACTAACCCCTAAACCTAAACCCTATACCTCACCCTAACTCTAACCCCAATCCTAATTCTAACCATACCCCTTCATAAAACACTAACTCCTAACCGCTAACCCTAACACTAACCAAAAACCCTAATCACTAATCCCTAACCCTAACGCTTAACCTTTACACTAACCGTTAACCCTCACCCTAAATCTTAACACTGACCCTAACCTTAACCTTTAACTCTAAGCCTAACCCTTAACCCTACAGTAAGGAAGACCCTTAATGCTAATGGGATCCCTTATCCCTAACCCTAACACTACAGCTAAAAATAACCCTAACCTTTGATCCTGAAACCTAACCCCTAACACTTACTTTAACCCCAAACCCTAACCCTAATCCTAAGCATTAAACCTAACCCTATCTCTTAACCCTAACGCTAGCCCTTACCCAAACGCGTAGATCTAACCCTAAATCGAAACCACCGCCTAATCCTAACCTTAAGCCCTAATGCTAACTCTAACCCTGAACCCTAAACCTACCCGTAACCCTTAACACTAACCCTATCCGTGAACCTTATTCCTGACCCTAACCATTACCCGCACCCAAGCATTTAACCCTGACCCTACCCCTAATCCTTAATGATAAACCTAACACGAAACCCTAACCCTAAGCCCAACACTTATCCCTAATCCTATCCCTTAACCCTAACCATAAGCCTAACCCTAATGCTACCCCCTAAACCTAACCCTAGCCGTGACCAGTAAACCTAACCCTAACTTCTAACACAAACCATAGCACATAACTCTAACTCTAAAACTAACCCTGACCCTAACCCTAAACCCTAACTCTTAACCTTAACCCTAAGCGTTAGCTCTCACGCTAACCTTTAATCCTAACCCTAATCCTAATCTTCAACCCTAAACCTAACACTTAACCCTAAACCTGTACCAAACCCTAACCCCTCATCTTAACCCTAACCGTAAACCTCAACCCTAAACCAAAGTGTAACCATTAAACCTAAGAGTAACCTTTAACCCTAACCCTAATCCCTAACCCTAAGCCCTCACCCTAACACTAAACTTCATCCTTAACCCTAACCATAATCCTAACCCTAAATCTAATTCTCAGACTTCTTGCTTTCTTAGAGTTTAGAAAGCCTGCAATCCTCCCATGCCATGCATGAAAGGAGGCTCTACCACTGCGTCCTGCATGAAACCCACGGGCCCATACCCAGAGTATGATAGAGTGGGTTCCCGGGTACAATCCCAGCCCCCTAAACTCCCCCCGCCCGCCTAATGCAGACAGGGCCCGTGCGCTAAGCATAAACAAAACCTTTAACAGATAACCCTAACCCTGAACATAACACCCAACCCTGTTCCTATTTCTCCCCTTAACACGTAAACCTCACCGTGTGCCTAACTTTAACCTCTTATCCTAACGTTAATGCATAACCCATTTCCTGAGAACAACCCCTATCCCATAATTCTAACCCTATCTCCTAGTCATCACTGTGACACCTAATCCCTAACCCTAATTCTAAACCGCTAACCCTAACCGTAACCCTACCTACAACCCTGACACTGACAGTAACCCTTACTTCTAACCCCAACGCTATGCCTAACAAAAACCCTAACCCTTGACCCTAACCCTTCACCCTAACCCCTAAGCCTTACCCTAACCCTTAACCCTAATCCTAATCCTAACCATTAAACCTAACCCTAGCTCTTAAAGCTAACCCTAAACCTTACCCTCACGACTAGACCTAACCCTGACACTAACCTAACACCTAACCCTAACCAGAACCCCTAAAGCTAACCCTGAACCCTATCCCTAACCCTAGCAGTAAACTTTAACCCTAAACCTAAGCCCAACCCGTAACCCTAATCCTATCCTTTTACCCTAAAACTAACCCCTAAACCTAACCCCTATACCTCACCCTAACTCTAACCCCAATCCTAATTCTAACCATACCCCTTCATAAAACACTAACTCCTAACCGCTAACACTAACACTAACCAAAAACCCTAATCACTAATCCCTAACCCTAACGCTTAACCTTTACCCTAACCGTTAACCCTCACCCTAAATCTTAACACTGACCCTAACCTGAACCTTTAACTCTAAGCCTAACCCTTAACCCTACAGTAAGGAAGACCCTTAATGCTAATGGGATCCCTTATCCCTAACCCTAACACTACAGCTAAAAATATCCCTAACCTTGGATCCTTAAACCTAACCCCTAACACTTACTTTAACCCCAAACCCTAACCCTAATCCTAAGCATTAAACCTAACCCTATCTCTTAACCCTAACGCTAGCCCTTACCCTAACGCCTAGATCTAACCCTAAATCGAACCTACCGCCTAATCCTAACCTTAAGCCCTAATGCTAACTCTAACCCTGAACCCTAAACCTACCCGTAACCCTTAACACTAACCCTATCCGTGAACCTTAACCCTGACCCTAACCATTACCCGCACCCAAGCATTTAACCCTGACCCTACCCCTAATCCTTAATGATAACCCTAACACTAAACCCTCACCCTACGCCCAACACTTAACCCTAATCCTATCCCTTAATCCTAACCCTAATTCTAACCCCTAAACCTAACCCTCACCGTGACCAGTAAACCTAACCCTAACCTCTAACACAAATCATAGCACATAACTCTAACCCTAAAAGGAACCCTAAACCTAACCCTAACCCCTAACTCTTAACCTTAACCCTAAGCGTTAACTCTCACGCTAACCTTTAATCCTAACCCTAATCCTAATCTTCAACCCTAAACCTAACACTTAACCCTAACCCTGTACCAAACCCTAACCCCTCATCTTAACCCTAACCGTAAACCTCAACCCTAAACCAAAGTGTAACCGTTAAACCTAAGAGTAACCTTTAACCCTAACCCTAAGCCCTAACCCTAAGTCCTCACCCTAACACTAAACTTCATCCTTAACCCTAACCATAATCCTAACCCTAAATGTAATTCTCAGACTTCTTGCTTTCTTAGAGTTTAGAAAGCCTGCAATCCTCCCATGCCATGCGTGAAAGGAGGCTCTACCACTGTGTCCTGCATGAAACCCACGGGCCCATACCCAGAGTATGATAGAGTGGGTTCCCGGGTACACTCCCAGCCCCCTAAACTCCCCCCGCCCGCCTAATGCAGACAAGGCCCGTGCGCTAAGCATAAACAATACCTTTAACAGATAACCCTAACCCTGAACATAACACCCAACCCTGTTCCTATTTCTCCCCTTAACACGTAAACCTCACCGTGCGCCTAACTTTAACCTCTTATCCTAACGTTAATGCATAACCCATTTCCTGAGAACAACCCCTATCCCATAATTCTAACCCTATCTCCTAGTCATCACTGTGACACCTAATCCCTAACCCTAATTCTAAACCGCTAACCCTAACCGTAACCCTACCTACAACCCTAACACTGACAGTAACCCTTACTTCTAACCCCAACGCTATGCCTAACAAAAACCCTAACCCTGCACCCTAACCCCTAAGCCTTACCCTAACCCTTAACCCTAATCCTAATCCTAACCATTAAACCTAACCCTAGCTCTTAAAGATAACCCTGAACCTTGCCCTCACGACTAGACCTAACCCTGACACTAACCTAACACCTAACCCTAACCAGAACCCCTAAAGCTAACCCTGAACCCTATCCCTAACCGTAGCAGTAAACTTTAACCCTAAACCTAAGCCCAACCCGTAACCCTAATCCTATCCTTTTACCCTAAAACTAACCCCTAAACCTAACCCCTATACCTCACCCTAACTCTAACCCCAATCCTAATTCTAACCATACCCCTTCATAAAGCACTAACTCCTAACCGCTAACCCTAACACTAACCAAAAACCCTAATCACTAATCCCTAACCCTAACGCTTAACCTTTACCCTAACCGTTAACCCTCACCCTAAATCTTAACACTGACCCTAACCTTAACCTTTAACTCTAAGCCTAAACCTTAACCCTACAGTAAGGAAGACCCTTAATGCTAATGGGATCCCTTTTCCGTAACCCTAACACTACAGCTAAAAATAACAGTAACCTTTCATCCTTAAACCTAACCCCTAACACTTACTTTAACCCCAAACCCTAACTCTAATCCTAAGCATTAAACCTAACCCTATCTCTTAACCCTAACGCTAGCCCTTACCCGAACGCCTAGATCTAACCCTAAATCGAACCTACCGCCTAATCCTAACCTTAAGCCCTAATGCTAACTCTAACCCTGAACCCTAAACCTACCCGTAACCCTTAACACTAACCCTATCCGTGAACCTTAACCCTGACCCTAACCATTACCCGCACCCAGGCATTTAACCCTGACCCTACGCCTAGTCCTTAATGATAACCCTAACACTAAACCCTAACCCTAAGGCCAACACTTAACCGTAACCCTATCCCTTAACCAAAACCCTAACCCTAACCCTAATGCTAACCCCTAAACGTAACCCTAACCGTCACCAGTAAACCTAACCCTAACCTCTAACACAAACCATAGCACATAACTCTAACCCTAAAACTAACCCTAACCCTAAACCTCACCCTAAACCCTAACTCTTAACCTTAACCCTAAGCGTTAACTCTCACGCTATCCTATAATCCTAACCCTAATCCTAATCTTCAACCCTAAACCTTACACTTGACCCTAACCCTGTACCAAACCCTAACCCCTCATCTTAACCCTAACCGTAAACCTCAACCCTAAACCAAAGTGTAACCGTTAAACCTAAGAGTAACCTTTAACCCTAACCCTAACCCTAACCCTAACCCTAACCGTAACCCTAACCCCTAACCCTACCCTAACCCTAACCCCTGACCCTTACCCTGACCATAACCCTAACCCCAAACACCTAACCCTAACCCTAACCCCTAACCCTAATCCTAACCCCTGACCCTGACCCTAACCCTAACCCTAACCCCTAACCCTAACCCCTAAGCCGAACCCTGACCCTAACCCTAACCCTAACCCTAACCCCTAACCCTAACCCTAACCCCTAACCCTAACCCTAACCCCAAACCCTAACCCTAACCCTAACACCTAACCCTACCCCTAACCCCTAACCCTAAACCCTAACCCTAACCCTAACCCCTAATTCTAACCCCTAACCCTAACCCTACCCTAACCCTAAACCTAACCCTAACCCCTAACCCTAACCCCTAACCCTAACCCTAACCCCTAACCCTAACACCTAACCCGAACCCTGACCCTAACCCTAACCCTAACCCCTAACCCTAACCCTAACCCGTAACCCTAACCCTAATCCCAAACCCTAACCCTAACCCCTAACCCTAACCCCTAACCCTAACCCTACCCTAACCCTAACCTCTAACCCTAACCCTAACCCTAACCCCTAACCCTAACCCTAACCCCTAACCCTAACCCTAAGCCTAACCCCTAACTCTAACCCCTAAACCTAACCCCTAACCCTAACCCTAACTCCAACCCCAACCCCAACCCTAACCCTAAACCTAACCGTAACCCTAACCCCTAACCCTAACCCCTATCCCTAACCCTAGCCGTAGCCCTAACCCTAACCCCTAACCCTAACCCTAACCCCTAACCCTAACCCCAACCCTAAACCTAACCCTAACCCCTAACCCTAACCCTAACCCCTAACCCTAACCCTAACCTAACCCTAACCCAACGCTAACACTAACCCTAACCCTAACCCCTAACCCTTACCCTTACCCTTACCCTAACCCTAACCCTAACCTCTAGTCCTAGCCCTAGCCCTAAACCTAACCCCTAACCCTAACCTTAGGCCTAGCCCTAGCCCGAGCCCTAACCCTAACCCTAACCCTAACCCCTAAACCTAACCCCAACCCAAACCATAACCCTATCCCCCCTAACCCTAACACTAACCCTAACCCCTAACCCTAACCCTAACCCCTAACCCTAACCTTAACCCCTAACCCGAACCCCTAACCCCTGACCCTGACCCTGACCCTAACAATAACCCATCACCCTAACCCTAACCCTAACTCTAACCCTAAACCCTAAACATACCCGTAACCCTTAACACTAACCCTGTCCGTGAACCTTAACCCTGACCCTAACCATTACCCGCACCCAAGCATTTAACCCTGACCCTTCCCCTAATCCTTATTGATAACCCTAACACTAAACCCTAACCCTAAGCCCAACACTTATCCCTAATCCTATCCCTTAACCCTAACCCTAACCCTAATGCTACCCCCTGAACGTAACCCTAACCGTGACCAGTAAACCTAACCCTAACCTCTAACACAAACCATAGCACATAACTCTAACCCTAAAACTAACCCTAACCCTAACCCTAAACCCTAACTCTTAGCCTTAACCCTAAGCGTTAACTCTCACGCTAACCTTTAATCCTAACCCTAATCCTAATCTTCAACCCTAAACCTAACACTTAACCCTAACCCTGTACCAAACCCTAACCCCTCATCTTAACCCTAACCGTAAACCTCAACCCTAAACCAAAGTGTAACCGTTAAACCTAAGAGTAACCTTTAACCCTAACCCTAATCCCTAACCCTAAGCCCACACCCTAACACTAAACTTCATCCTTAACCCTAACCATAATCCTAACCCTAAATCTAATTCTCAGACTTCTTGCTTTCTTAGAGTTTAGAAAGCCTGCAATCCTCCCATGCCATGCGTGAAAGGAGGCTCTACCACTGTGTCCTGCATGAAACCCACGGGCCCATACCCAGAGTATGATAGAGTGGGTTCCCGGGTACAATCCCAGCCCCCTAAACTCCCCCCGCCCGCCTAATGCAGACAGGGCCCGTGCGCTAAGCATAAACAATACCTTTAACAGATAACCCTAACCCTGAACATAACAACCCAACCCTGTTCCTATTTCTCCCCTTAACACGTAAACTTCACCGTGCGCCTAACTTTAACCTCTTATCCTAACGTTAATGCATAACACATTTCCTGAGAACAACCCCTATCCCATAATTCTAACCCTATCTCCTAGTCATCACTGTGACACCTAATCCCTAACCCTAATTCTAAACCGCTAACCCTAACCGTAACCCTACCTACAACCCTAACACTGACAGTAACCCCTACTTCTAACCCCAACGCTATGCCTAACAAAAACCCTAACCCTTGACCCTAACCCTTCACCCTAACCCCTAAGCCTTACCCTAACCCTTAACCCTAATCCTAATCCTAACCATTAAACCTAACCCTAGCTCTTAAAGCTAACCCTAAACCTTACCCTCACGACTAGACCTAACCCTGACACTAACCTAACACCTAACCCTATCCAGAACCCCTAAAGCTAACCCTGAACCCTATCCCTTACCCTAGCAGTAAACTTTAACCCTAAACCTAAGCCCAACCCGTAACCCTAATCCTATCCTTTTACCCTAAACCTAACCGCTATACCTCACCCTAACTCTAACCCCAATCCTAATTCTAACCATACCCCTTCATAAAACACTAACTCCTAACCGCTAACCCTAACACTAACCAAAAACCCTAATCACTAATACCTAACCCTAACGCTTAACCTTTACCATAACCGTTAACCCTCACCCCAAATCTTAACACTGACCCTAACCTTAACCTTTAACTCTAAGCCTAACCCTTAACCCTACAGTAAGGAAGACCCTTAATGCTAATGGGATCCCTTATCTCTAACCCTAACACTACAGCTAAAAATAACCCTATCCTTTGATCCTTAAACCTAACCCCTAACACTTACTTTAACCCCAAACCCTAACCCTAATCCTAAGCATTAAACCTAACCCTATCTCTTAACCCTAACGCTAGCCCTTACCCTAACGCCTAGATCTAACCCTAAATCGAACCTACCGCCTAATCCTAACCTTAAGCCCTAATGCTAACTCTAACCCTGAACCCTAAACCTACCCATAACCCTTAACACTAACCCTATCCGTGAACCTTAACCCTGACCCTAACCATTACCCGCACCCAAGCATTTAACCCTGACCCTACCCCTAATCCTTAATGATAACCCTAACACTAAACCCTAACCCTAAGCCCAACACTTATCCCTAATCCTATCCCTTAACCCTAACCCTAATGCTAACCCCTAAACGTAACCCTAACCGTGACCAGTAAACCTAACCCTAACCTCTAACACAAACCATAGCACTAAACTAACTGAAACTAAGCCTATCCCTAACCCTAACCCTAAAACCTAACTCTTAACCTTAACCCTAAGCGTTAACTCTCACGCTAACCTTTAATCCTAACCCTAGTCCTAATCTTCAACACTAAAACTAACACTTAACCCTAACCCTGTACCATAACCTAACCCCTCATCTTAACCCTAATCGTAAACCTCAACCCTAAGCCAAAGTGTAACCGTTAAACCTAAGAGTAACCTTTAACCCTAACCCTAATACCTAAGCCTAAGCCCTCACCCTAACACTAAACTTCATCCTTAACCCTAACCATAATCCAACCCTAAATCTCATTCTCACACTTCTTGCTTTCTTAGAGTTTAGAAAGCCTGCCATCCTCCCATGCCATGGGTGAAAGGAGGCTCTACCACTGTGTCCTGCATGAAACCCACGGGCCCATACCCAGAGTATGATAGAGTGGGTTCCCGGGTACAATCCCAGCCCCCTAAACTCCCCCCGCCCGCCTAATGCAGACAGGGCCCGTGCGCTAAGCATAAACAATACCTTTAACAGATAACCCTAACCCTGAACATAACACCCAACCCTGTTCCTATTTCTCCCCTTAACACGTAAACCTCCCCGTGCGCCTAACTTTAACCTCTTATCCTAACGTTAATACATAACCCATTTCCTGAGAACAACCGCTATCCCATAATTCTAACCCTATCTCCTAGTCATCACTGTGACACCTAATCCCTAACCCTAATTCTAAACCGCTAACCCTAACCGTAACGCTACCTACAACCCTAACACTGACAGTAACCCTTACTTCTAACCCCAACGCTATGCCTAACAAAAACCCTAACCCTTGACCCTAACCCTTCACCCTAACCCCTAAGCCTTACCCTAACCCTTAACCCTAATCCTAATCCTAACCATTAAACCTAACCCTAGCTCTTAAAGCTAACCCTAAACCTTACCCTCACGACTAGACCTAACCCTGTCACTAACCTAACACCTAACCCTAACCAGAACCCCTAAAGCTAAGCCTGAACCCTATCCCTAACCCTAGCAGTAAGCTTTAACCCTAAACCTAAGCCCAGCCCGTAACCCTAATCCAATCCTTTTACCCTAAAACTAACCCCTAAACCTAACCCCTATACCTCACCCTAACTCTAACCCCAATCCTAATTCTAACCATACCCCTTCATAAAACACTAACTCCTAACCGCTAACCCTAACACTAACCAAAAACCCTAATCACTAATCCCTAACCGTAACGCTTAACCTTTACCCTAACCGTTAACCCTCACCCTAAATCTTAACACTGACCCTAACCTGAACCTTTAACTCTAAGCCTAACCCTTAACCCTACAGTAAGGAAGACCCTTAATGCTAATGGGATCCCTTATCCCTAACCCTAACACTACAGCTAAAAATAACCCTAACCTTTGATCCTTAAACCTAACCCCTAACACTTACTTTAACCCCAGACCCTAACCCTAATCCTAAGCATTAAACCTAACCCTATCTCTTAACCCTAACGCTAGCCCTTACCCTAATGCCTAGATCTAACCCTAAATCGAACCTACCGCCTAATCCTAACCTTAAGCCCTAATGCTAACTCTAACCCTGAACCCTAAACCTACCCGTAACCCTTAACACTAACCCTATCCGTGAACCTTAACCCTGACCCTAACCATTACCCGCACCCAAGCATTTAACCCTGACCCTACCCCTAATCCTTAATGATAACCCTAACACTAAACCCTCACCCTACTCCCAACACTTAACCCTAATCCTGTCCCTTAACCCTAACCCTAATGCTAACCCCTAAACTTAACCCTCACCGTGACCAGTAAACCTAAACCTAACCTCTAACACAAACCATAGCACATAACTCTAACCCTAAAACGAACCCTAAACCTAACCCTAACCCCTAACACTTAAGCTTAACCCTAAGCGTTAACTCTCACGCTAACCTTTAATCCTAACCCTAATCCTAATCTTCAACCCTAAACCTAACACTTAACCCTAACCCTGTACCAAACCCTAACCCCTCATCTTAACCCTAACCGTAAACCTCAACCCTAAAAAAAAGTGTAACCGTTAAACCTAAGAGTAACCTTTAACCCTAACCCTAAGCCCTAACCCTAAGCCCTCACCCTAACACTAAACTTCATCCTTAACCCTAACCAGAATCCTAACCCTAAATCTAATTCTCAGACTTCTTGCTTTCTTAGAGTTTAGAAAGCCTGCAATCCTCCCATGCCATGCGTGAAAGGAGGCTCTACCACTGTGTCCTCCATGAAACCCACGGGCCCATACCCAGAATATGATAGAGTGGGTTCCCGGGTACAATCCCAGCCCCCTAAACTCCCCCCGCCTGCCTAATGCAGACAGGGCCCGTGCGCTAATCATAAACAATACCTTTAACAGATAACCCTAACCCTGAACATAACACCCAACCCTGTTCCTATTTCTCCCCTTAACACGTAAACCTCACCGTGCGCCTAACTTTAACCTCTTATCCTAACGTTAATGCATAACCCATTTCCTGAGAACAACCCCTATCCCATAATTCTAACCCTATCTCCTAGTCATCACTGTGACACCTAATCCCTAACCCTAATTCTAAACCGCTAACCCTAACCGTAACCCTACCTACAACCCTAACACTGACAGTAACCCTTACTTCTAACCCCAACGCAATGCCTAACAAAAACCCTAACCCTTTACCCTAACCCTTCACCCTAACCGCTAAGCCTTACCCTAACCCTTAACCCTAATCCTAATCCTAACCATTAAACCTAACCCTAGCTCTTAAACTAACCCTAAACCTTACCCTCACGACTAGACCTAACCCTGACAGTAACCTAACACCTAACCCTAACCAGAACCCCTAAAGCTAACCCTGAACCCTATCCCTAACCCTAGCAGTAAACTTTAACCCTAAACCTAAGCCCAACCCGTAACCCTAATCCTATCCTTTTACCCTAAAACTAACCCCTAAACCTAACCCCTATACCTCACCCTAACTCTAACCCCAATCCTAATTCTAACCATACCCCTTCATAAAACACTAACTCCTAACCGCTAACCCTAACACTAACCAAAAATCCTAATCACTACTCCCTAACCCTAACGCTTAACCTTTACCCTAACCGTTAACCCTCACCCTAAATCTTAACACTGACCCTAACCTGAACCTTTAACTCTAAGCCTAACCCTTAACCCTACAGTAAGGAAGACCCTTAATGCTAATGGGATCCCTTATCCCTAACCCTAACACTACAGCTAAAAATAACCCTAACCTTGGATCCTTAAACCTAACCCCTAACACTTACTTTAACCCCAAACCCTAACCCTAATCCTAAGCATTAAACCTAACCCTATCTCTGAACCCTAACGCTTGCCCTTACCCTAACGCCTAGATCTAACCCTAAATATAACCTACCGCCTAATCCTAACCTTAAGCCCTAATGCTAACTCTAACCCTGAACCATAAACCTACCCGTAACCCTTAACACTAACCCTGTCCGTGAACCTTAACCCTGACCCTAACCATTACCCGCACCCAAGAATTTAACCCTGACCCTACCCCTAATCCTTAATGATAACACTAACACTAAACCCTAACCCTAAGCCCAACACTTAACCCTAATCCTATCCCTTAACCCTAACCCTAACGCAAACCCCTAAAAGTAACCCTAACCGTGACCAGTAAACCTAACCTTAACCTCTAACACAAACCATAGCACATAACTCTAACCCTAAAACTAAACCTTACCCCAACCCTAACCCTAAACCCTAACTCTTAACATTAACCCTAAGCGTTAACTCTCACGCTAACCTTTAATCCTAACCCTAATCCTAATCTTCAACCCTAAACCTAACACTTAACCCTAACCCTGTACCAAACCCTAACCCCTCATCTTAACCCTAACCGTAAACCTCAACCCTAAACCAAAGTGTAACCGTTAAACCTAAGAGTAACCTTTAACCCTAACCCTAATCCCTAACCCTAAGCCCTCACCCTAACACTAAACTTCATCCTTAACCCTAACCGTAATCCTAACCCTAAATATAATTCTCAGACTTCTTGCTTTCTTAGAGTTTAGAAAGCCTGCAATCCTCCCATGCCGTGCGTGAAAGGAGGCTCTACCACTGTGTCCTGTATGAAACCCACGAACCCATACCCAGAGTATGATAGAGTGGGTTCCCGGGTACAATCCCAGCCCCCAAAACTCCCCCCCGCCCGCCTAATGCAGACAGGGCCCGTGCGCTAAGCATAAACAATACCTTTAACAGATAACCCTAACCCTGAACATAACACCCAACCCTGTTCCTATTTCTCCCCTTAACACGTAAACCTCACCGTGCGCCTAACTTTAACCTCTTATCCTAACGTTAATGCATAACCCATTTCCTGAGAACAACCCCTATCCCATAATTCTAACCCTATCTCCTAGTCATCACTGTGACACCTAATCCCTAACCCTAATTCTAAACCGCTAACCCTAACCGTAACCCTACCTACAACCCTAACACTGACAGTAACCCTTACTTCTAACCCCAACGCTATGCCTAACAAAAACCCTAACCCTTCACCCTAACCCCTAAGCCTTACCCTAACCCTGAACCCTAATCCTAATCCTAACCATTAAACCTAACCCTAGCTCTTAAATCTAACCCTAAAACTTACCCTCACGACTAGACCTAACGCTGACACTAACCTAACACTTAACCCTAACCAGAACCCCTAAAGCTAACCCTGAACCCTATCTCTAACCCTACCAGTAAACTTTAACCCTAAACCTAAGCCCAACCCGTAACCCTAATCCTATCCTTTTACCCTAAAACTAACCCCTAAACCTAACCCCTATACCTCACCCTAACTCTAACCCCAATCCTAATTCTAACCATACCCCTTCATAAAACGCTAACTCCTAACCACTTACCCTAACACTAACCAAAAATCCTAATCACTAATCCCTAACCCTAACGCTTAACTTTTACCCTAACCGTTAACCCTCACCCTAAATCTTAACACTGACCCTAACCTGAACCTTTAACTCTAAGCCTAACCCTTAACCCTACAGTAAGGAAGACCCTTAATGCTAATGGGATCCCTTATCCCTAACCCTAACACTACAGCTAAAAATAACCCTAACCTTTGATCCTTAAACCTAACCCCTAACACTTACTTTAACCCCAAACCCTAACCCTAATCCTAAGCATTAAACCTAATCCTATCTCTTAACCCTAACGCTAGCCCTTACCCTAACGCCTAGTTCTACCC
>NW_027182847.1:832500-835000 GCF_041146395.1 Eulemur rufifrons
TCCTTTTACCCTAAAACTAACCCCTAAACCTAACCCCTATACCTCACCCTAACTCTAACCCCAAACCTAATTCTAACCATACCCCTTCATAAAACACTAACTCCTAACCGCTAACCCTAACACTAACCAAAAACCCTAATCACTAATCCCTAACCCTAACGCTTAACCTTTACCCTCACCGTTAACCCTCACCCTAAATCTTAACACTGACCCTAACCTTAACCTTTAACTCTAAGCCTAACCCTTAACCCTACAGTAAGGAAGACCCTTAATGCTAATGGGATCCCTTATCCCTAACCCTAACACTACAGCTAAAAATAACCCTAACCTTTGATCCTTAAACCTAACCCCTAACACTTACTTTAACCCCAAACCCTAACCCTAATCCTAAGCATTAAACCTAACCCTATCTCTTAACCCTAACGCTAGTCCTTACCCTAATGCCTAGATCTAACCCTAAATCAAACCTACCGCCTAATCTAACCTTAAGCCCTAATGCTAACTCTAACCCTGAACCCTAAACCTACCCGTAACTCTTAACACTAACCCTATCCGTGAACCTTAACCCTGACCCTAACCATTACCCGCACCCAAGCATTTAACCCTGACCCTTCCCCTAATCCTTAATGATAACCCTAACACTAAACCCTCACCCTACTCCCAACACTTGACCCTAATCCTGTCCCTTAACCCTAACCTTAATGCTAACCCCTAAACATAACCCTCACTGTGACCAGTAAACCTAACACTAACCTCTAACACAAACCATAGCACATAATTCTAACCCTAAAACGAACCCTAAACCTAACCCTAACCCCTAACTCTTAAGCTTAACCCTAAGCGTTAACTCTCACGCTAACCTTTAATCCTAACCCTAATCCTAATCTTCAACCCTAAACCTAACACTTAACCCTAACCCTGTACCAAACGCTAACCGCTCATCTTAACACTAACCGTAAACCTCAACCCTAAACCAAAGTGTAACGGTTAAACCTAAGAGTAATCTTTAACCCTAACCCTAATCCCTAACCCTAAGCCCTCACCCTAACACTAAACTTCATCCTTAACCCTAACCATAATCCTAACCCTAAATCTCATTCTCAGACTTCTTGCTTTCTTAGAGTTTAGAAAGCCTGCAATCCTCCCATGCCATGCGTGAAAGGAGGCTCTACCACTGTGTCCTGCATGAAACCCACGGGCCCATACCCAGAGTATGATAGAGTGGGTTCCCGGGTACAATAACAGCCCCCTAAACTCCCCCCGCATGCCTAATGCAGACAGGGCCCGTGCGCTAAGCATAAACAATACCTTTAACAGATAACCCTAACCCTGAACATAACACCCAACCCTGTTCCTATTTCTCCCCTTAACACGTAAACCTCACCGTGCGCCTAACTTTAACCTCTTATCCTAACGTTAATGCATAACCCATTTCCTGAGAACAACCCCTATCCCATAATTCTAACCCTATCTCCTAGTCATCACTGTGACACCTAATCCCTAACCCTAATTCTAAACCGTTAACCCTAACCGTAACCCTACCTACAACCCTAACACTGACAGTAACCCTTACTTCTAACCCCAACGCTATGCCTAACAAAAACCCTAACCCTTGACCCTAACCCTTCACCCCAGCCCCTAAGCCTTACCCTAACCCTTAACCCTAATCCTAATCCTAACCATTAAACCTAACCCTAGCTCTTAAAGCTAACCCTAAACCTTACCCTCACGACTAGACCTAATCCTGACACTAACCTAACACCTAACCCTATCCAGAACCCCTAAAGCTAACCCTGAACCCTATCCCTAACCCTAGCAGTAAACTTTAACCCTAAACCTAAGCCCAACCCGTAACCCTAATCCTATCCTTTTACCCCAAAACTAACCCCTAAACCTAACCCCTATACCTCACCCTAACTCTCACCTCAATCCTAATTCTAACCATACCCCTTCATAAAACACTAACTCCTAACCGATAACCCTAACACTAACCAAAATCCCTAATCACTAATCCCTAACCGTAACGCTTAACCTTTACCCTAACCGTTAACCCTCACCCTAAATCTTAACACTGACCCTAAGCTTAACCTTTAACTCTAAGCCTAACCCTTAACCCTACAGTAAGGAAGACCCTTAATGCTAATGGGATCCCTTATCCCTAACCCTAACACTACAGCTAAAAATAACCCTAACCTTGGATCCTTAAACCTAACCCCTAACACTTACTTTAACCCCAAACCCTAACCCTAATCCTAAGCATTAAACCTAACCCTATCTCTTAACCCTAAAGCTAGCCCTTACCCTAACACCTAGATCTAACACTAAGTCTAACATACCGCCTAATCCTAACCTTAAGCCCTAATGCTAACTCTAACCCTGAACCCTAAACTTACCCGTAACGCTTAACACTAACCCTATCCGTGAACCTTAACCCTGACCCTAACCATTACCCGCACCCAAGCATTTAATCCAGACCCTAACCCTAATCCTTAATGATAAC
>NW_027182847.1:842500-845000 GCF_041146395.1 Eulemur rufifrons
AATCTTAACACTGACCCTAACCTGAACCTTTAACTCAAAGCCTAACCCTTAACCCTACAGTAAGGAAGACCCTTAATGCTAATGGGATCCCTTATCCCTAACCCTAACACTACAGCTAAAAATAACCCTAACCTTTGATCCTTAAACCTAACCCCTAACCCTTACTTTAACCCCAAACCCTAACCCTAATCCTAAGCATTAAACCTAACCCTATCTCTTAACCCTAACGCTAGCCCTTACCCTAACGCCTAGATCTAACCCTAAATCTAACCTACCGCCTAATCCTAACCTTAAGCACTAATGCTAACACTAACCCTGAACCCTAAACCTACCCGTAACCCTTAACACTAACCCTATCCGTGAACCTTAACCCTGACCCTAACCATTACCCGCACCAAACCATTTAACCCTGACCCTACCCCTAATCCTTAATGATAACACTAACACTAAACCCTAACCCTAAGCCCAACACTTATCCCTAATCCTATCCCTTAACCCTAACCCTAATGCTAACCCCTAAACGTAACACTAACCGTGACCAGTAAACCTAACCCTAACCTCTAACACAAACCATAGCACTAAACTAACTGAAACTAACCCTATCCCTAACCCTAACCCTAAACCCTAACTCTTAACCTTAACCCTAAGCGTTAACTCTCACGCTAACCTTTAATCCTAACCCTAATCCTAATCTTCAACACTAAACCTAACACTTAACCCTAACCCTGTACCATAACCTAACCCCTCATCTTAACCCTAATCGTAAACCTCAACCCTAAACCAAAGTGTAACTGTTAAATCTAAGAGTAACCTTTAACCCTAACCCTAATACCTAAGCCTAAGCCCTCACCCTAACACTAAACTTCATCCTTAACCCTAACCATAATCCAACCCTAAATCTCATTCTCACACTTCTTGCTTTCTTAGAGTTTAGAAAGCCTGCCATCCTCCTATGCCATGGGTGAAAGGAGGCTCTACCACTGTGTCCTGCATGAATCCCATGGGCCCATACCCAGAGTAAGATAGAGTGGGTTCCCGGGTACAATCCCAGCCCCCTAAACTCCCCCCACCCGCCTAATGCAGACAGGGCCCGTGCGCTAAGCATAAACAATACCTTTAACAGATAACGCTAACGCTGAACATAACACCCAACCCTGTTCCTATTTCTCCCCTTAACACGTAAACCTCCCCGTGCGCCTAACTTTAACCTCTTATCCTAACGTTAATGCATAACCCATTTCCTGAGAACAACCGCTATCCCATAATTCTAACCCTATCTCCTAGTCATCACTGTGACACCTAATCCCTAACCCTAATTCTAAACCGCTAACCCTAACCGTAACCCTACCTAGAACCCTAACACTGACAGTAACCCTTACTTCTAACCCCAACGCTATGCCTAAGAAAAACCCTAACCCTTGACCCTAACCCTTCACCCTAACCCCTAAGCCTTACCCTAACCCTTAACCCTAATCCTAATCCTAACCATTAAACCTAACCCTAGCTCTTAAAGCTAACCCTAAACCTTACCCTCACGACTAGACCTAACCCTGACACTAACCTAACACCTAACCCTAACCAGAACCCCTAAAGCTAAGCCTGAACCCTATCCCTAACCCTAGCAGTAAACTTTAACCCTAAACCTAAGCCCAACCCGTAACCCTAATCCTATCCTTTTACAATAAAACTAACCCCTAAACCTAACCCCTATACCTCACCCTAACTCTAACCCCAATCCTAATTCTAACCATACCCCTTCATAAAACACTAACTCCTAACCGCTAACCCTAACACTAACCAAAAACCCTAATCACTAATCCCTAACCCTAACGCTTAACCTTTACCCTAACCGTTAACCCTCACCCTAAATCTTAACACTGACCCTAACCTTAAACTTTAACTCTAAGCCTAACTTTTAACCCTACAGTAAGGAAGACCCTTAATGCTAATGGGATCCCTTATCCCTAACCCTAACACTACAGCTAAAAATAACCCTAACCTTTGATCCTTAAACCTAACCCCTAACACTTACTTTAACCCCAAACCCTAACCCTAATCCTAAGCATTAAACCTAACACTATCTCTTAACCCTAACGCTAGCCCTTACCCTAATGCCTAGATCTAACCCTAAATCGAACCTACCGCCTAATCCTAACCTTAAGCCCTAATGCTAACTCTAACCCTGAACCCTAAACCTACCCGTAACCCTTAACACTAACCCTATCCGTGAACCTTAACCCTGACCCTAACCATTACCCGCACCGAAGCATTTAACCCTGACCCTACCCCTAATCCTTAATGATAACCCTAACACTAAACCCTCACCCTACTCCCAACACTTAACCCTAATCCTATCCCTTAACCCTAACCCTAATGCTAACCCCTAAACGTAACCCTCACCGTGACCAGTAAACCTAACCCTAACCTCTAACACAAACCATAGCACATAACTCTAACCCTAAAACGAACCCTAAACCTAACCCTAACCCCTAATTCTTAA
>NW_027182847.1:852500-902500 GCF_041146395.1 Eulemur rufifrons
GCCTAACACTTAACCCTACAGTAAGAAAGACTCTTAATGCTAATGGGATCCCTTATCCCTAACTCTAACACTACAGCTAAAAATAACCCTAACCTTGGATCCTTAAACCTAACCCCTAACAATTATTTTAACCCCAAAATCTAACCCTAATCCTAAGCATTAAACCTAACCCTATCTCTTAACCCTAACGCTAGCCCTTACCCTAACGCCTAGATCTAACCCTAAATCTAACCTACCGCGTAATGTTAAACTTAAGCCCTAATGCTAACACTAACCCTGAACCCTAAACCTACCCGTAACCCTTAACACTAACCCTATCCGTGAACCTAAACCCTGACCCTAACCATTACCCGCACCCAAGCATTTAACCCTGACCCTAACCCTAATCCTTAATGTTAACCTTAACACTAAACCCTACCCCTAAGCCCAACACTTAACCCTAATCCTATCCCTTAACCCTAACCCTAATGCTAACCCCTAAACGTAACCCTAACCGTGACCAGTAAACCTAACCCTAACCTCTAACAAAAACCATAGCACTTAACTCTAACCCTAAACTAACCCTAACCCTAACCCTAAACCCTAACTCTTAACCTTAACCCTAAGCGTTAACTCTCACGCTAACCTTTAATCCTAACCCTAATCCTAATCTTCAACCGTAAACCTAACACTTAACCCTAACCCTGTACCAAACCCTAACCCCTCATCTTAACCCTAACCGTAAACCTCAACCCTAAATTAAAGTGTAACCGTTAAACCTAAGAGTAACCTTTAACCCTAACCCTAATCCCTAACCCTAAGCCCTCACCCTAACACTAAACTTCATCCTTAACCCTAACCAGTATCCTAACCCTAAATCTAATTCTCAGACTTCTTGCTTTCTTAGAGTTTAGAAAGCCTGCAATCCTCCCATGCCATGCGTGAAAGGAGGCTCTACCACTGTGTCCTGCATGAAACCCACGGGCCCATACCCAGATTATGATAGAGTGGGTTCCCGGGTACAATCCCAGCCCCCTAAACTCCCCCCGCCCGCCTAATGCAGACAGGGCCCGTTCGCTAAGCATAAACAATACCTTTAACAGATAACCCTAACCCTGAACATAACACCCAACCCTGTTCCTATTTCTCCCCTTAACACGTAAACCTCACCGTGCGCCTAACTTTAACCTTTATCCTAAAGTTAATGCAAAACCCATTTCCTGAGAACAACCCCTATCCCATAATTCTAACCCTATCTCCTAGTCATCACTGTGACACCTAATCCCTAACCCTAATTCTAAACCGCTAACCCTACCCGTAACCCGACCTACAACCCTAACACTGACAGTAACCCTTACTTCTAACCCCAACGCTATGCCTAACATAAACCTTGACCCTAACCCTTCACCCTAACCCCTAAGCCTTACATTAACCCTTAACCCTAATCCTAATCCTAACCATTAAACCTAACCCTAGCTCTTAAAGCTAACCCTAAACCTTACCCTCACGACTAGACCTAACCCTGACACTAACCTAACACCTAACCCTAACCAGAACCCCTAAAGCTAACCCTGAACCCTATCCCTAACCCTAGCAGTAAACTGTAACCCTAAACCTAAGCCCGACCCGTAACCCTAATCCTATCCTTTTACCCTAAAACTAACCCCTAAACCTAACCCCTATACCTCACCCTAACTCTAACCCCAATCCTAATTCTAACCATACCCCTTCATAAAACACTAACTCCTAACCGCTAACCCTAACACTAACCAAAAACCCTAATCACTAATCCCTAACCCTAACGCTTAACCTTTACCCTGACAGTTAACCCTCACCCTAAATCTTAACACTGACCCTAACCTTAACCTTTAACTCTAAGCCTAACCCTTAACCCTACAGGAAGGAAGACACTTAATGCTAATGGGATCCCTTATCCCTAACCCTAACACTACAGCTAAAAATAACCCTAACCTTGGATCCTTAAACCTAACCCCTAACACTTACTTTAACCCCAAACCCTAACCCTAATCCTAAGCATTAAAACTAACGTTATCTCTTAACCCTAACGCTAGCCCTTACCCTAACGCCTAGATCTAACCCTAAATCTAACCTACCGCCTAATCCTATCCTTAAGCCCTAAAGCTAACACTAACCCTGAACCCTAAACCTACCCGTACCCCTTAACACTAACCCTATCCATGAACCTTAACGCTGACCCTAACCATTACCCGGACCCAAGCATTTAAACCTGACCCTAACCCTAATCCTTAATGCTAACTCTAACACTAAACGATAACCCAAAGCCCAACACTTAACCCTAATCCTATCCCTTAACGCTAACCCTAACCCTAACCCTAATGCTAACCCCTAAACGTAACCCTAACCGTGACCAGTAAATCTAACCCTAACCTCTAACACAAACCATAGCACACAACTCTAACCCTAAAACTAACCCTAACCCTAAACCTAACCCTAAACACTAACTCTTAACCTTAACCCTAAGCGTTAACTCTCACGCTAACCTTTAATCCAAACCCTAACCCTAGTCTTCAACCCTAAACCTAACACTTAACCCTAACCCTGTACCAAACCCTAACCCCTGATCTTAACCCTAACCGTAAACCTCAACCCTAAACAAAAGTGTAACCGTTAAACCTAAGAGTAACCTTTAACCCTAACCCTAATCCCTAACCTTAAGCCCTCACCCTAACACTAAACTTCATCCTTAACCCTAACCAGTATCCTAACCCTAAATCTAATTCTCAGACTTCTTGCTTTCTTAGAGTTTAGAAAGCCTGCAATCCTCCCATGCCATGCGTGAAAGGAGGCTCTACCACTGTGTCCTGCATGAAACCCACGGGCCCATACCCAGAGTATGATAGAGTGGGTTCCCGGGTACAATCCCAGCCCCCTAAACTCCCCCCGCCCGCCTAATGCAGACAGGGCCCGTGCGCTAAGCATAAACAATACCTTTAACAGATAACCCTAACCCTGAACATAACACCCAACCCTGTTCCTATTTCTCCCCTTAACACGTAATCCTCACCGTGCGCCTAACTTTAACCTCTTATCCTAAAGTTAATGCAAAACCCATTTCCTGAGAACAACCCCTATCCCATAATTCTAACCCTATCTCCTAGTCATCACTGTGACACCTAATCCCTAACCCTAATTCTAAACCGCTAACCCTACCCGTAACCCGACCTACAACCCTAACACTGACAGTAACCCTTACTTCTAACCCCAACGCTATGCCTAACATAAACCTTGACCCTAACCCTTCACCCTAACCCCTAAGCCTTACATTAACCCTTAACCCTAATCCTAATCCTAACCATTAAACCTATTCCTAGCTCTTAAAGCTAACCCTAAACCTTACCCTCACGACTAGACCTAACCCTGACACTAACCTAACACCTAACCCTAACCAGAACCCCTAAAGCTAACCCTGAACCCTATCCCTAACCCTAGCAGTAAACTTTAACCCTAAACCTAAGCCCAACCCGTAACCCTAATCCTATCCTTTTACCCTAAAACTAACCCCTAAACCTAACCCCTATACCTCACCCTAACTCTAACCCCAATCCTAATTCTAACCATACCCCTTCATAAAACACTAACTCCTAACCGCTAACCCTAACACTAACCAAAATCCCTAATCACTAATCCCTAACCCTGACGCTTAACCTTTACCCTAACCGTTAACCCTCACCCTAAATCTTAACACTGACCCTAACCTTAACCTTTAATTCTAAGCCTAACCCTTAACCCTACAGGAAGGAAGACCCTTAATGCTAATGGGATCACTTATCCCTAACCCTAACACTACAGCTAAAAATTACCCTAACCTTGGATCCTTAAAACTAACCCCTAACACTTTCTTTAACCCCAAATCCTAACCCTAATCCTAAGCATTAAACCTAACCCTATCTCTTAACCCTAACGCTAGCCCTTACCCTAACGCCTAGTTCTAACCCTGAATCTAACCTACCGCCTAATCCTAACCTTAAGCCCTAATGCTAACACTAACCCTGAACCCTAAACCTACCCGTAACCCTTAACACTAACCCTATCCGTGAACCTTAACCCTGACCCTAACCATTACCCGCACCCAAGCATTTAACCCTGACCCTAACCCTAATCCTTAATGCTAACCCTAACACTAAACCCTAACCCTACGCCCAACACTTAACCCTAACCCTATCCCTTAACCCTAACCCTAACCCTAACCCTAATGCTAACCCCTAAACGTAACCCTAACCGTGACCAGTAAACCTAACCCTAACCTCTAACACAAACCATAGCACTTAACTCTAACCCTAAAACTAACCCTAACCCTAACCGTAAACCCTAACTCTTAACCTTAACCCTAAGCGTTAACTCTCACGCTAACCTTTAATCCTAACCCTAATCCTAATCTTCAACCCTAAACCTAACACTTAACCCTAACCCTGTACCAAACACTAACCCCTCATCTTAACCATAACCGTAAACCTCAACCCTAAATTAAAGTGTAACCGTTAAACCTAAGAGTAACCTTTAACCCTAACCCTAATCCCTAACCCTAAGCCCTCACCCTAACACTAAACTTCATCCTTAACCCTAACCAGTATCCTAACCCTAAATCTAATTCTCAGACTTCTTGCTTTCTTAGAGTTTAGAAAGCCTGCAATCCTCCCATGCCAGGCGTGAAAGGAGGCTCTACCACTGTGTCCTGCATGAAACCCACGGGCCCATACCCAGAGTATGATAGAGTGGGTTCCCGGGTACAATAACAGCCCCCTAAACTCCCCCCGCCCGCCTAATGCAGACAGGGCCCGTGCGCTAAGCATAAACAATACCTTTAACAGATAACCCTAACCCTGAACATAACACCCAACCCTGTTCCTATTTCTCCCCTTAACACGTAAACCTCACCGTGCGCCTAACTTTAACCTCTTATCCTAACGTTAATGCATAACCCATTTCCTGAGAACAACCCCTATCCCATAATTCTAACCCTATCTCCTAGGCATCACTGTGACACCTAATCCCTAACCCTAATTCTAAACCGCTAACCCTACCCGTAACCCTACCTACAACCCTAACACTGACAGTAACCCTTACTTCTAAACCCAACGCTATGCCTAACAAAAACCCTAAACCTTGACCCTAACCCTTCACCCTAACCCCTAAGCCTTACCCTAACCCTTAACCCTAATCCTAATCCTAACCATTAAACCTAACCCTAGCTCTTAAAGCTAACCCTAAACCTTACCCTCACGACTAGACCTAACCCTGACACTAACCTAACACCTAACCCTAACCAGAACCCCTAAAGCTAACCCTGAACCCTATCCCTAACCCTAGCAGTAAACTTTAACCCTAAACCTAAGCCCAACCCGTAACCCTAATCCTATCCTTTTACCCTAAAACTAACCCCTAAACCTAACCCCTATACCTCACCCTAACTCTAACCCCAATCCTAATTCTAACCATACCCCTTCATAAAACACTAACTCCTAACCGCTAACCCTAACACTAACCAAAAACCCTAATCACTAATCCCTAACCCTGACGCTTAACCTTTACCCTAACCGTTAACCCTCACCCTAAATCTTAACACTGACCCTAACCTTAACCTTTAATTCTAAGCCTAACACTTAACCCTACAGTAAGAAAGACCCTTAATGCTAATGGGATCCCTTATCCCTAACCCTAACACTACAGCTAAAAATAACCCTAACCTTGGATCCTTAAACCTAACCCCTAACAATTATTTTACCCGAAAATCTAACCCTAAACCTGAGCATTAAACCTAACCCTATCTCTTAACCCTAACGCTAGCCCTTACCCTAACGCCTAGATCTAACCCTAAATCTAACGTACCGCGTAATGTTAAACTTAAGCCCTAATGCTAACACTAACCCTGAACCCTAAACCTACCCGTAACCCTTAACACTAACCCTATCCGTGAACCTAAACCCTGACCATAACCATTACCCGCACCCAAGCATTTAACCCTGAACCTAACCCTAATCCTTAATGCTAACCTTAACACTAAACCCTAACCCTAAGCCCAACACTTAACCCTAATCCTATCCCTTAACCCTAACCCTAATGCTAACCCCTAAACGTAACCCTAACCGTGACCAGTAAACCTAACCCTAACCTCTAACAAAAACCATAGCACTTAACTCTAACCCTAAACTACCCCTAACACTAACCCTAAACCCTAACTCTTAACCTTAACCCTAAGCGTTAACTCTCACGCTAACCTTTAATCCTAACCCTAATCCTAATCTGCAACCGTAAACCTAACACTTAACCCTAACCCTGTACCAAACCCTAACCCCTCATCTTAACCCTAACCGTAAACCTCAACCCTAAATTAAAGTGTAACCGTTAAACCTAAGAGTAACCTTTAACCCTAACCCTAATCCCTAACCCTAAGCCCTCACCCTAACACTAAACTTCATCCTTAACCCTAACCAGTATCCTAAACCTAAATCTAATTCTCAGACTTCTTGCTTTCTTAGAGTTTAGAAAGCCTGCAATCCTCCCATGCCATGCGTGAAAGGAGGCTCTACCACTGTGTCCTGCATGAAACCCACTGGCCCATACCCAGAGTATGATAGAGTGGGTTCCCGGGTACAATCCCAGCCCCCTAAACTCCCCCCGCCCGCCTAATGCAGACAGGGCCCGTGTGCTAAGCATAAACAATACCTTTAACAGATAACCCTAACCCTGAACATAGCACCCAACCCTGTTCCTATTTCTCCCCTTAACACGTAAACCTCACCGTGCGCCTAACTTTAACCTCTTATCCTAAAGTTAATGCAAAACCCATTTCCTGAGAACAACCCCTATCCCATAATTCTAACCCTATCTCCTAGTCATCACTGTGACACCTAATCCCTAACCCTAATTCTAAACCGCTAACCCTACCCGTAACCCGACCTACAACCCTAACACTGACAGTAACCCTTACTTCTAACCCCAACGCTATGCCTAACATAAACCTTGACCCTAACCCTTCACCCTAACCCCTAAGCCTTACATTAACCCTTAACCCTAATCCTAATCCTAACCATTAAACCTAACCCTAGCTCTTAAAGCTAACCCTAAACCTTACCCTCACGACTAGACCTAACCCTGACACTAACCTAACACCTAACCCTAACCAGAACCCCTAAAGCTAACCCTGAACCCTATCCCTAACCCTAGCAGTAAACATTAACCCTAAACCTAAGCCCAACCCGTAACCCTAATCCTATCCTTTTACCCTAAAACTAACCCCTAAACCTAACCCCTATACCTCACCCTAACTCTAAACCCAATCCTAATTCTAACCATACCCCTTCATAAAACACTAACTCCTAACCGCTAACCCTAACACTAACCAAAAACCCTAATCACTAATCCCTAACCCTAACGCTTAACCTTTACCCTGACAGTTAACCCTCACCCTAAATCTTAACACTGACCCTAACCTTAACCTTTAACTCTAAGCCTAACCCTTAACCCTACAGGAAGGAAGACCCTTAATGCTAATGGGATCCCTTATCCCTAACCCTAACACTACAGCTAAAAATAACCCTAACCTTGGATCCTTAAACCTAACCCCTAACACTTACTTTAACCCCAAACCGTAACCCTAATCCTAAGCATTAAACCTAACGTTATCTCTTAACCCTAACGCTAGCCCTTACCCTAACGCCTAGATCTAACCCTAAATCTAACCTACCGCCTAATCCTATCCTTAAGCCCTAAAGCTAACACTAACCCTGAACCCTAAACCAACCCGTAACGCTTAACACTAACCCTATCCATGAACCTTAACGCTGACCCTAACCATTACCCGGACCCAAGCATTTAAACCTTACCCTAACCCTAATCCTTAATGCTAACCCTAACACTAAACGATAACCCTAAGCCCAACACTTAATCCTAATCCTATCCCTTAACCCTAACCCTAACCCTAACCCTAATGCTAACCCCTAAACGTAACCCTACCCGTGACCAGTAAATCTAACCCTAACCTCTAACACAAACCATAGCACACAACTCTAACCCTAAAACTAACCCTAACCCTAAACCTAACCCTAAACACTAACTCTTAACCTTAACCCTAAGCGTTAACTCTCACGCTAACCTTTAATCCAAACCCTAACCCTAGTCTTCAACCCTAAACCTAACACTTAACCCTAACCCTGTACCAAACCCTAACCCCTCATCTTAACCCTAACCGTAAACCTCAACCCTAAACAAAAGTGTAACCGTTAAATCTAAGAGTAACCTTTAACCCTAACCCTAATCCCTAACCTTAAGCCCTCACCCTAACACTAAACTTCATCCTTAACCCTAACCATAATCCTAACCCTAAATCTAATTCTCAGACTTCTTGCTTTCTTAGAGTTTAGAAAGCCTGCAATCCTCCCATGCCATGCGTGAAAGGAGGCTCTACCACTGTGTCCTGCATGAAACCCACGGGCCCATACCCAGAGTATGATAGAGTGGGTTCCCGGGTACAATCCCAGCCCCCTAAACTCCCCCCGCCCGCTTAATGCAGACAGGGCCCGTGCGCTAAGCATAAACAATACCTTTAACAGATAACCCTAACCCTGAAAATAACACCCAACCCTGTTCCTATTTCTCCCCTTAACACGTAAACCTCACCGTGCGCCTAACTTTAACCTCTTATCCTAAAGTTAATGCAAAACCCATTTCCTGAGAACAACCCCTATCCCATAATTCTAACCCTATCTCCTAGTCATCACTGTGACACCTAATCCCTAACCCTAATTCTAAACCGCTAACCCTACCCGTAACCCGACCTACAACCCTAACACTGACAGTAACCCTTACTTCTAACCCCAACGCTATGCCTAACATAAACCTTGACCCTAACCCTTCACCCTAACCCCTAAGCCTTACCCTAACCCTTAACCCTAATCCTAATCCTAACCATTAAACCTATTCCTAGCTCTTAAAGCTAACCCTAAACCTTACCCTCACGACTAGACCTAACCCTGACACTAACCTAACACCTAACCCTAACCAGAACCCCTAAAGCTAACCCTGAACCCTATCCCTAACCCTAGCAGTAAACTTTAACCCTAAACCTAAGCCCAACCCGTAACCCTAATCCTATCCTTTTACCCTAAAACTAACCCCTAAACCTAACCCCTATACCTCACCCTAACTCTAACCCCAATCCTAATTCTAACCATACCCCTTCATAAAACACTAACTCCTAACCGCTAACCCTAACACTAACCAAAAACCCTAATCACTAATCCCTAACCCTGACGCTTAACCTTTACCCTGACCGTTAACCCTCACCCTAAATCTTAACACTGACCCTAACCTTAACCTTTAATTCTAAGCCTAACCGTTAACCCTACAGGAAGGAAGACCCTTAATGCTAATGGGATCCCTTATCCCTAACCCTAACACTACAGCTAAAAATAACCCTAACCTTGGATCCTTAAAACTAACCCCTAACACTTTCTTTAACCCCAAACCCTAACCCTAATCCTAAGCATTAAACCTAACCCTATCTCTTAACCCTAACGCTAGCCCTTACCCTAACGCCTAGTTCTAACCCTGAATCTAACCTACCGCCTAATCCTAACCTTAAGCCCTAATGCTAACACTAACCCTGAACCCTAAACCTACCCGTAACCCTTAACACTAACCCTATCCGTGAACCTTAACCCTGACCCTAACCATTACCCGCACCCAAGCATTTAACCCTGACCCTAACCCTAATACTTAATGCTAACCCTAACACTAAACCCTAACTCTACGCCCAACACTTAACCCTAATCCTATCCCTTAACCCTAACCCTAACCCTAACCCTAATGCTACCTCCTAAACGTAACCCTAACCGTGACCAGTAAACCTAACCCTAACCTCTAACACAAACCATAGCACATAACTCTAACCCTAAAACTAACCCTAACCCTAACTCTAACCCTAAACCCTAACTCTTAACCTTAACCCTAAGCGTTAACTCTCACGCTAACCTTTAATCCTAACCCTAATCCTAATCTTCAACCCTAAACCTAACACTTAATCCTAACCCTGTACCAAACCGGAACCCCTCATCTTAACCCTAACCGTAAACCTCAACCCTAAACCAAAGTGTAACCGTTAAACCGAAGAGTAACCTTTAACCCTAACCCTATTCCCTAACCCTAAGCCCTCACCCTAACACTAAACTTCATCCTTAACCCTAACCAGAATCCTAACCCTAAATCTAATTCTCAGACTTCTTGCTTTCTTAGAGTTTAGAAAGCCTGCAATCCTCCCATGCCAGGCGTGAAAGGAGGCTCTACCACTGTGTCCTGCATGAAACCCACGGGCCCATACCCAGAGTATGATAGAGTGGGTTCCCGGGTACAATCCCAGCCCCCTAAACTCCCCCCGCCCGCCTAATGCAGACAGGGCCCGTGTGCTAAGCATAAACAATACCTTTAACAGATAACCCTAACCCTGAACATAACACCCAACCCTGTTCCTATTTCTCCCCTTAACACGTAAACCTCACCGTGCGCCTAACTTTAACCTCTTATCCTAACGTTAATGAATTACCCATTTCCTGAGAACAACCCCATCCCATAATTCTAACCCTATCTCCTAGTCATCACTGTGACACCTAATCCCTAACCCTAATTCTAAACCGCTAAACCTAACCGTAACCCTACCTACAACCCTAACACTGACAGTAACCCTTACTTCTAACCCCAACGCTATGCCTAACAAAAACCCTAACCCTTGACCCTAACACTTCACCCTAACCCCTAAGCCTTACCCTAACCCTTAACCCTAATCCTAATCCTAACCATTAAACCTAACCCTAGCTCTTAAAGCTAACCCTAAACCTTACCCTCACGACTAGACCTAACCCTGACACTAACCTAACACCTAACCCTAACCAGAACCCCTAAAGCTAACCCTGAACCCTATCCCTAACCCTAGCAGTAAACTTTAACCCTAAACCTAAGCCCAACCCGTAACCCTAATCCTATCCTTTACCCTAAAACTAACCCCTAAACCTAACCCCTATACCTCACCCTAACTCTAACCCCAATCCTAATTCTAACCATACCCCTTCATAAAACACTAACTCCTAACCGCTAACCCTAACACTAACCAAAAACCGTAATCACTAATACCTAACCCTAACGCTTAACCTTTACCCTAACCGTTAACCCTCACCCTAAATCTTAACCCTGACCCTAACCTTAACCTTTAACTCTAAGCCTAACCCTTAACCCTACAGTAAGGAAGACCCTTAATGCTAATGGGATCCCTTATCCCTAACCCTAACACTACAGCTAAAAGTAACCCTAACCTTGGATCCTTAAACCCAACCCCTAACACTTACTTTAACCCCAAACCCTAAACCTAATCCTAAGCATTAAACCTAACCCTATCTCTTAACCCTAACGCTAGCCCTTACCCTAACGCCTAGATCTAACCCTAAATCTAACCTACCGCGTAATGCTAAACTTAAGCCCTAATGCTAACACTAACCCTGAACCCTAAACCTACCCGTAACCCTTAACACTAACCCTATCCGTGAACCTTAACCCTGACCCTAATCATTACCCGCACCCAAGCATTTAACCCTGATTCTAACCCTAATCCTTAATGATAAACCTAACACTAAACCCTAACCCTAAGCCCAACACTTAACCCTAATCCTATCCCTTAAACCTAACCCTAACCCTAATGCTACCTCCTAAACGTAACCCTAACCGTGTCCAGTAAACCTAACCCTAACCTCTAACACAAACCATAGCACATAACTCTAACCCTAAAACTAACCCTAACCCTAACCCTAACCCTAAACCCTAACTCTTAACCTTACCCCTAAGCGTTAACTCTCACGCTAACCTTTAATCCTAACCCTAATCCTAATCTTCAACCCTAAACCTAACACTTAACCCTAACCCTGTACCAAAGCCTAACCCCTCATCTTAACCCTAACCGTAAACCTCAACCCTATATTAAAGTGTAACCGTTAAACCTAAGAGTAACCTTTAACCCTAACCCTAATCCCTAACCCTAAGCCCTCACCCTAACACTAAACTTCATCCTTAACCCTAACCAGTATCCTAACCCTAAATCTAATTCTCAGACTTCTTGCTTTCTTAGAGTTTAGAAAGCCTGCAATCCTCCCATGCCATGCGTGAAAGGAGGCTCTACCACTGTGTCCTGCATGAAACCCACGGGCCCATACCCAGAGTATGATAGAGTGGGTTCCCGGGTACAATCCCAGCCCCCTAAACTCCCCCCGCCCACCTAATGCAGACAGGGCCCGTGCGCTAAGCATAAACAATACCTTTAACAGATAACCCTAACCCTGAACATAACACCCAACCCTGTTCCTATTTCTCCCCTTAACACGTAAACCTCACCGTGCGCCTAACTTTAACCTCTTATCCTAAAGTTAATGCAAAACCCATTTCCTGAGAACAACCCCTATCCCATAATTCTAACCCTATCTCCTAGTCATCACTGTGACACCTAATCCCTAACCCTAATTCTAAACCGCTAACCCTACCCGTAACCCGACCTACAACCCTAACACTGACAGTAACCCTTACTTCTAACCCCAACGCTATGCCTAACATAAACCTTGACCCTAACCCTTCACCCTAATCCCTAAGCCTTACATTAACCCTTAACCCTAATCCTAATCCTAACCATTAAACCTAACCCTAGCTCTTAAAGCTAACCCTAAACCTTACCCTCACGACTAGACCTAACCCTGACACTAACCTAACACCTAACCCTAACCAGAACCCCTAAAGCTAACCCTGAACCCTATCCCTAACCCTAGCAGTAAACTTTAACCCTAAACCTAAGCCCAACCCGTAACCCTAATCCTATCCTTTTACCCTAAAACTAACCCCTAAACCTAACCCCTATACCTCACCCTAACTCTAACCCCAATCCTAATTCTAACCATACCCCTTCATAAAACACTAACTCCTAACCGCTAACCCTAACACTAACCAAAAACCCTAATCACTAATCCCTAACCCTAACGCTTAACCTTTACCCTGACAGTTAACCCTCACCCTAAATCTTAACACTGACCCTAACCTTAACCTTTAACTCTAAGCCTAACCCTTAACCCTACAGGAAGGAAGACACTTAATGCTAATGGGATCCCTTATCCCTAACCCTAACACTACAGCTAAAAATAACCCTAACCTTGGATCCTTAAACCTAACCCCTAACACTTACTTTAACCCCAAACCGTAACCCTAATCCTAAGCATTAAACCTAACGTTATCTCTTAACCCTAACGCTAGCCCTTACCCTAACGCCTAGATCTAACCCTAAATCTAACCTACAGCCTAATCCTATCCTTAAGCCCTAAAGCTAACACTAACCCTGAACCCTAAACCTACCCGTACCCCTTAACACTAACCCTATCCATGAACCTTAACGCTGACCCTAACCATTACCCGGACCCAAGCATTTAAACCTGACCCTAACCCTAATCCTTAATGCTAACCCTAACACTAAACGATAACCCTAAGCCCAACACTTAACCCTAATCGTATCCCTTAACCCTAACCCTAACCCTAACCCTAATGCTAACCCCTAAACGTAACCCTAACCGTGACCAGTAAATCTAACCCTAACCTCTAACACAAACCATAGCACACAACTCTAACCCTAAAACTAACCCTAACCCTAAACCTAACCCTAAACACTAACTCTTAACCTTAACCCTAAGCGTTAACTCTCACGCTAACCTTTAATCCAAACCCTAACCCTAGTCTTCAACCCTAAACCTAACACTTAACCCTAACCCTGTACCAAACCCTAACCCCTCATCTTAACCCTAACCGTAAACCTCAACCTTAAACAAAAGTGTAACCGTTAAACCTAAGAGTAACCTTTAACCCTAACCCTAATCCCTAACCTTAAGCCCTCACCCTAACACTAAACTTCATCCTTAACCCTAACCATAATCCTAACCCTAAATCTAATTCTCAGACTTCTTGCTTTCTTAGAGTTTAGAAAGCCTGCAATCCTCCCATGCCATGCGTGAAAGGAGGCTCTACCACTGTGTCCTGCATGAAACCCTCGGGCCCATTCCCAGAGTATGATAGAGTGGGTTCCCGGGTACAATCCCAGCCCCCTAAACTCCCCCCGCCCGCCTAATGCAGACAGGGCCCGTGCGCTAAGCATAAACAATACCTTTAACAGATAACCCTAACCCTGAACATAACACCCAACCCTGTTCCTATTTCTCCCCTTAACACGTAAACCTCACCGTGCGCCTAACTTTAACCTCTTATCCTAAAGTTAATGCAAAACCCATTTCCTGAGAACAACCCCTATCCCATAATTCTAACCCTATCTCCTAGTCATCACTGTGACACCTAATCCCTAACCCTAATTCTAAACCGCTAACCCTACCTGTAACCCGACCTACAACCCTAACACTGACAGTAACCCTTACTTCTAACCCCAACGCTATGCCTAACATAAACCTTGACCCTAACCCTTCACCCTAACCCCTAAGCCTTACATTAACCCTTAACCCTAATCCTAATCCTAACCATTAAACCTATTCCTAGCTCTTAAAGCTAACCCTAAACCTTACCCTCACGACTAGACCTAACCCTGACACTAACCTAACACCTAACCCTAACCAGAACCCCTAAAGCTAACCGTGAACCCTATCCCTAACCCTTGCAGTAAACTTTAACCCTAAACCTAAGCCCAACCCGTAACCCTAATCCTATCCTTTTACAATAAAACTAACCCCTAAACCTAACCCCTATACCTCACCCTAACTCTAACCCCAATCCTAATTCTAACCATACCCCTTCATAAAACACTAACTCCTAACCGCTAACCCTAACACTAACCAAAAACCCTAATCACTAATCCCTAACCCTGACGCTTAACCTTTACCCTAACTGTTAACCCTCACCCTAAATCTTAACACTGACCCTAACCTTAACCTTTAATTCTAAGCCTAACACTTAACCCTACAGTAAGGAAGACCCTTAATGCTAATGGGATCCCTTATCCCTAACCCTAACACTACAGCTAAAAATAACCCTAACCTTGGATCCTTAAACCTAACCCCTAACACTTACTTTCACCCCAAACCCTAACCCTAATCCTAAGCATTAAAACTAACCCTATCTCTTAACCCTAACGCTAGCCCTTACCCGAACGCCTAGATCTAACCCTAAATCTAACCTACCGCCTAATCCTAACCTTAAGCCCTAATGTTAACTCTAACCCTGAACCCTAAACCTACCCGTAACCCTTAACACTAACCCTATCCGTGAACCTTAACTCTGACCCTAACCATTACCCACACCCAAGCATTTAACCCTTATTCTAACCCTAATCCTTAATGATAAACCTAACACTAAACCCTAACCCTAAGCCCAACACTTAACCCTAATCCTATCCCTTAAACCTAACCCTAACCCTAATGCTACCTCCTAAACGTAACCCTAACCGTGACCAGTAAACCTAACCCTAACCTCTAACACAAACCATAGCACATAACTCTAACCCTAAAACTAACCCTAACCCTAACTCTAACCCTAAACCCTAACTCTTAACCTTAACCCTAAGCGTTAACTCTCACGCTAACCTTTAATCCTAACCCTAATCCTAATCTTCAACCCTAAACCTAACACTTAATCCTAACCCTGTACCAAACCGGAACCCCTCATCTTAACCCTAACCGTAAACCTCAACCCTAAACCAAAGTGTAACCGTTAAACCGAAGAGTAACCTTTAACCCTAACCCTATTCCCTAACCCTAAGCCCTCACCCTAACACTAAAGTTCATCCTTAACCCTAACCAGAATCCTAACCCTAAATCTAATTCTCAGACTTCTTGCTTTCTTAGAGTTTAGAAAGCCTGCAATCCTCCCATGCCATGCGTGAAAGGAGGCTCTACCACTGTGTCCTGCATGAAACCCACGGGCCCATACCCAGAGTATGATAGAGTGGGTTCCCGGGTACAATCCCAGCCCCCTAAACTCCCCCCGCCCGCCTAATGCAGACAGGGCCCGTGTGCTAAGCATAAACAATACCTTTAACAGATAACCCTAACCCTGAACATAACACCCAACCCTGTTCCTATTTCTCCCCTTAACACGTAAACCTCACCGTGCGCCTAACTTTAACCTCTTATCCTAACGTTAATGAATTACCCATTTCCTGAGAACCACCCCATCCCATAATTCTAACCCTATCTCCTAGTCATCACTGTGACACCTAATCCCTAACCCTAATTCTAAACCGCTAAACCTAACCGTAACCCTACCTACAACCCTAACACTGACAGTAACCCTTACTTCTAACCCCAACGCTATGCCTAACAAAAACCCTAACCCTTGACCCTAACCCTTCACCATAACCCCTAAGCCTTACCCTAACCCTTAACCCTAATCCTAATCCTAACCATTAAACCTAACCCTAGCTCTTAAAGCTAACCCTAAACCTTACCCTCACGACTAGACCTAACCCTGACACTAACCTAACACCTAACCCTAACCAGAACCCCTAAAGCTAACCCTGAACCCTATCCCTAACCCTAGCAGTAAACTTTAACCCTAAACCTAAGCCCAACCCGTAACCCTAATCCTATCCTTTACCCTAAAACTAACCCCTAAACCTAACCCCTATACCTCACCCTAACTCTAACCCCAATCCTAATTCTAACCATACCCCTTCATAAAACACTAACTCCTAACCGCTAACCCTAACACTAACCAAAAACCCTAATCACTAATCCCTAACCCTGACGCTTAACCTTTACCCTAACCGTTAACCCTCACCCTAAATCTTAACCCCGACCCTAACCTTAACCTTTAACTCTAAGCCTAACCCTTAACCCTACAGTAAGGAAGACCCTTAATGCTAATGGGATCCCTTATCCCTAACCCTAACACTACAGCTAAAAGTAACCCTAACCTTGGATCCTTAAACCCAACCCCTAACACTTACTTTAACCCCAAACCCTAAACCTAATCCTAAGCATTAAACCTAACCCTATCTCTTAACCCTAACGCTAGCCCTTACCCTAACGCCTAGATCTAACCCTAAATTTAACCTACCGCCTAATCCTAACCTTAAGCCCTAATGCTAACGCTAACCCTGAACCCTAAACCTACCCGTAACCCTTAACACTAACCCTATCCGTGAACCTAAACCCTGACCCTAACCATTACCCGCACCCAAGCATTTAACCCTGACCCTAACCCTAATCCTTAATGCTAACCTTAACACTAAACCCTAACCCTAAGCTCAACACTTAACCCTAATCCTATCCCTTAACCCTAACCCTAACCCTAACCCTAATGCTAACCCCTAAACGTAACCCTAACCATGACCAGTAAACCTCACCCTAACCTCTAACACAAACCATAGCACATAACTCTAACCCTAAAAATAACCCTAACCGTAACCCTTAACCCTAACACTTAACTTTAACCCTAAGCGTTAACTCTCATGCTAACCTTTAATCCTAACCCTAATCCTAATCTTCAACCCTAAACTTAACACTTAACCCTAACCCTGTACCAAACCCTAACCCCTCCTCTTAAGCCTAAACGTAAACCTCAACCCTAAATTAAAGTGTAACCCTTAAACCTAAGAGTAACCTTTAACCCTAACCCTAATCCCTAACCCTAAGCCCTCACCCTAACACTAAACTTCATCCTTAACCCTAACCATAATCCTAACCCTAAATCTAATTCTCAGACTTCTTGCTTTCTTAGAGTTTAGAAAGCCTGCAATCCTCCCATGCCATGCGTGAAAGGAGGCTCTACCACTGTGTCCTGCATGAAACCCACGGGCCCATACCCAGAGTATGATAGAGTGGGTTCCCGGGTACAATCCCAGCCCCCTAAACTCCCCCCGCCCGCCTAATGCAGACAGGGCCCGTGCGCTAAGCATAAACAATACCTTTAACAGATAACCCTAACCCTGAACATAACACCCAACCCTGTTCCTATTTCTCCCCTTAACACGTAAACCTCACCGTGCGCCTCACTTTAACCTCTTATCCTAAAGTTAATGCAAAACCCATTTCCTGAGAACAACCCCATCCCATAATTCTAACCCTATCTCCTAGTAATCACTGTGACACCTAATCCCTAACCCTAATTCTAAACCGCTAACCCTACCCGTAACCCTACCTACAACCCTAACACTGACAGTAACCCTTTCTTCTAACCCCAACGCTATGCCTAACAAAAACCCTAACCCTTGACTCTAACCCTTCACCCTAACCCCTAAGCCTTACCCTAACTCTTAACCCTAATCCTAATCCTAACCATTAAACCTAACCCTAGCTCTTAAAGCTAACCCTAAACCTTACCCTCACGACTAGACCTAACCCTGACACTAACCTAACACCTAACACTAACCAGAACCCCTAAAGCTAACCCTGAACCCTATCCCTAACACCAGCAGTAAACTTTAACCCTAAACCTAAGCCCAACCCGTAACCCTAATCCTATCCTTTTACCCTAAAACTAACCCCTAAACCTAACCCCTATACCTCACCCTAACTCTAACCCCAATCCTAATTCTAACCATACCCCTTCATAAAACACTAACTCCTAACCGCTAACCCTAACACTAACCAAAAACCCTAATCACTAATCCCTAACCCTAACGCTTAACCTTTACCCTAACTGTTAACCCTCACCCTAAATCTTAACACTGACCCTAACCTGAACCTTTAACTCTAAGCCTAACCCTTAACCCTGCAGTAAGGAAGACCCTTAATGCTAATGGGATCCCTTATGCCTAACCCTAAAACTACAGCTAAAAATAACCCTAACCTTTGATCCTTAAACCTAACCCCTAACACTTACTTTAACCCCAAACCCTAACCCTAATCCTAAGCATTAAACCTAACCCTATCTCTTAACCCTAACGCTAGCCTTTACCCTAACGCCTAGATCTAACCCTAAATATTACCTACCGCCTAATCCTAACCTTAAGACCTAATGCTAACTCTAACCCTAAACCCTCAACCTACCCGTAACCCTTAACACTAACCCTATCCGTGAACCTTAACCCTGACCCTAACCATTACCCACACCCAAGCATTTAACCCTGACCCTAACCCTAATCCTTAATGCTAACCTTAACACTAAACCCTAACCCTAAGCCCAAAACTTAACCCTAATCCTATATCTTAACCCTAACCCTAACCCTAATGCTACCCCCTAAACGTAACCCTAACCGTGACCAGTAAACCTAACCCTAACCTCTAACACAAACCATAGCACATAACTCTAACCCTGAAACTAACCCTAACCCTAGCTCTTAAAGCTAACCCTAAACCTTACCCTCACGACCAAACCTAACCCTGACACTAACCTAACACCTAACCCTAACCAGAACCCCTAAAGCTAACCCTGAACCCTATCCCTAACCCCAGCAGTAAACTTTAACCCTAACCAAAGCCCAACCCGTAACCCTAATCCTATCCTTTTACAATAAAACTAACCCCTAAACCTAACCCCTATACCTCACCCTAACTCTAACCCCAATCCTAATTCTAACCATACCCCTTCATAAAACACTAACTCCTAACCGCTAACCCTAACTCTAACCAAAAACCCTAATCACTAATCCCTAACCCTAACGCTTAACCTTTACCCTAACCGTTAACCCTCACCCTAAATCTTAACACTGACCCTAACCTTAACCTTTAACTCTAAGCCTAACCATTAACCCTAGAGTATGGAAGACCCTTAATGCTAATGGGATCCCTTATCCCTAACCATAACACTACAGCTAAAAATAACCCTAACCTTGGATCCTTAAACCTAACCCCTAACACTTACTTTAACCCCAAACCCTGACCCTACTCCTAAGCAATAAACCTAACCCTATCTCTTAACCCTAACGCTAGCCCTTACCCTAACGCCTAGATCTAACCCTAAATCTAACCTACCGCCTAATCCTAACCATAAGCCCTAATGCTAACACTAACCCTGAACCCTAAACCTACCCGTAACCCTTAACACTAACCCTATCCGTGAACCTTAACTCTGACCCTAACCATTACCCGCACCCAAGCATTTAACCCTGATTCTAACCCTAGTCCTGAATGCTATCCCTAACACTAAACCTTAACCCTAAGAAGAACACTTAACCCTAATCCTATCCCTTAACCCTAACCCTAACCCTAACCCTAATGCTAACCCCTAAACGTAACCCTAACCGTGACCAGTAAATGTAACCCTCACCTCTAACACAAAGCATAGCACACAACTCTAACCCTAAAACTAACCCTAACCCTAAACCTAACCCTAAACCCTAACTCTTAACCTTAACCCTAAGCGTTAACTCTCACGCTAACCTTTAATCCTAACCCTAATCCTAATCTTCAACTGTAAACCTAACACTTAACCCTAACCCTGTACCAAACCCTAACCCCTCATCTTAACCCTAACCGTAAACCTAAACCCTAAACAAAAGTGTAACCATTAAACCTAAGAGTAACCTTTAACCCTAACCCTAATCCCTAACCCTAAGCCCTCACCCTAACACTAAACTTCACGCTTAACCCTAACCAGAACCCTAACCCTAAATCTAATTCTGAGACTTCTTGCTTTCTTAGAGTTTAGAAAGCCTGCAATCCTCCCATGCCATGCGTGAAAGGAGGCTCTACCACTGTGTCCTGCATGAAACCCACGGGCCCATACCCAGAGTATGATAGAGTGGGTTCCCGGGTACAATCCCAGCCCCCTAAACTCCCCCCGCCCGCCTAATGCAGACAGGGCCCGTGTGCTAAGCATAAACAATACCTTTAACAGATAACCCTAACCCTGAACATAACACCCAACCCTGTTCCTATTTCTCCCCTTAACACGTAAACCTCACCGTGCGCCTAACTTTAACCTCTTATCCTAACGTTAATGAATTACCCATTTCCTGAGAACAACCCCATCCCATAATTCTAACCCTATCTCCTAGTCATCACTGTGACACCTAATCCCTAACCCTAATTCTAAACCGCTAAACCTAACCGTAACCCTACCTACAACCCTAACACTGACAGTAACCCTTACTTCTAACCCCAACGCTATGCCTAACAAAAACCCTAACCCTTGACCCTAACCCTTCACCATAACCCCTAAGCCTTACCCTAACCCTTAACCCTAATCCTAATCCTAACCATTAAACCTAACCCTAGCTCTTAAAGCTAACCCTAAACCTTACCCTCACGACTAGACCTAACCCTGACACTAACCTAACACCTAACCCTAACCAGAACCCCTAAAGCTAACCCTGAACCCTATCCCTAACCCTAGCAGTAAACTTTAACCCTAAACCTAAGCCCAACCCGTAACCCTAATCCTATCCTTTACCCTAAAACTAACCCCTAAACCTAACCCCTATACCTCACCCTAACTCTAACCCCAATCCTAATTCTAACCATACCCCTTCATAAAACACTAACTCCTAACCGCTAACCCTAACACTAACCAAAAACCCTAATCACTAATCCCTAACCCTGACGCTTAACCTTTACCCTAACCGTTAACCCTCACCCTAAATCTTAACCCCGACCCTAACCTTAACCTTTAACTCTAAGCCTAACCCTTAACCCTACAGTAAGGAAGACCCTTAATGCTAATGGGATCCCTTATCCCTAACCCTAACACTACAGCTAAAAGTAACCCTAACCTTGGATCCTTAAACCCAACCCCTAACACTTACTTTAACCCCAAACCCTAAACCTAATCCTAAGCATTAAACCTAACCCTATCTCTTAACCCTAACGCTAGCCCTTACCCTAACGCCTAGATCTAACCCTAAATTTAACCTACCGCCTAATCCTAACCTTAAGCCCTAATGCTAACGCTAACCCTGAACCCTAAACCTACCCGTAACCCTTAACACTAACCCTACCCGTGAACCTAAACCCTGACCCTAACCATTACCCGCACCCAAGCATTTAACCCTGACCCTAACCCTAATCCTTAATGCTAACCTTAACACTAAACCCTAACCCTAAGCTCAACACTTAACCCTAATCCCAACCCTTAACCCTAACCCTAACCCTAACCCTAATGCTAACCCCTAAACGTAACCCTAACCATGACCAGTAAACCTCACCCTAACCTCTAACACAAACCATAGCACATAACTCTAACCCTAAAAATAACCCTAACCCTAACCCTAAACCCTAACACTTAACTTTAACCCTAAGCGTTAACTCTCATGCTAACCTTTAATCCTAACCCTAATCCTAATCTTCAACCCTAAACTTAACACTTAACCCTAACCCTGTACCAAACCCTAACCCCTCATCTTAAGCCTAAACGTAAACCTCAACCCTAAATTAAAGTGTAACCCTTAAACCTAAGAGTAACCTTTAACCCTAACCCTAATCCCTAACCCTAAGCCCTCACCCTAACACTAAACTTCATCCTTAACCCTAACCATAATCCTAACCCTAAATCTAATTCTCAGACTTCTTGCTTTCTTAGAGTTTAGAAAGCCTGCAATCCTCCCATGCCATGCGTGAAAGGAGGCTCTACCACTGTGTCCTGCATGAAACCCACGGGCCCATACCCAGAGTATGATAGAGTGGGTTCCCGGGTACAATCCCAGCCCCCTAAACTCCCCCCGCCCGCCTAATGCAGACAGGGCCCGTGCGCTAAGCATAAACAATACCTTTAACAGATAACCCTAACCCTGAACATAACACCCAACCCTGTTCCTATTTCTCCCCTTAACACGTAAACCACACCGTGCGCCTCACTTTAACCTCTTATCCTAAAGTTAATGCAAAACCCATTTCCTGAGAACAACCCCATCCCATAATTCTAACCCTATCTCCTAGTAATCACTGTGACACCTAATCCCTAACCCTAATTCTAAACCGCTAACCCTACCCGTTACCCTACCTACAACCCTAACACTGACAGTAACCCTTTCTTCTAACCCCAACGCTATGCCTAACAAAAACCCTAACCCTTGACTCTAACCCTTCACCCTAACCCCTAAGCCTTACCCTAACTCTTAACCCTAATCCTAATCCTAACCATTAAACCTAACCCTAGCTCTTAAAGCTAACCCTAAACCTTACCCTCACGACTAGACCTAACCCTGACACTAACCGAACACCTAACACTAACCAGAACCCCTAAAGCTAACCCTGAACCCTATCCCTAACACCAGCAGTAAACTTTAACCCTAAACCTAAGCCCAACCCGTAACCCTAATCCTATCCTTTTACCCTAAAACTAACTCCTAAACCTAACCCCTATACCTCACCCTAACTCTAACCCCAATCCTAATTCTAACCATACCCCTTCATAAAACACTAACTCCTAACCGCTAACCCTAACACTAACCAAAAACCCTAATCACTAATCCCTAACCCTAACGCTTAACCTTTACCCTAACTGTTAACCCTCACCCTAAATCTTAACACTGACCCTAACCTGAACCTTTAACTCTAAGCCTAACCCTTAACCCTGCAGTAAGGAAGACCCTTAATGCTAATGGGATCCCTTATGCCTAACCCTAAAACTACAGCTAAAAATAACCCTAACCTTTGATACTTAAACCTAACCCCTAACACTTACTTTAACCCCAAACCCTAACCCTAATCCTAAGCATTAAACCTAACCCTATCTCTTAACCCTAACGCTAGCCTTTACCCTAACGCCTAGATCTAACCCTAAATATTACCTACCGCCTAATCCTAACCTTAAGACCTAATGCTAACTCTAACCCTAAACCCTCAACCTACCCGTAACCCTTAACACTAACCCTATCCGTGAACCTTAACCCTGACCCTAACCATTACCCACACCCAAGCATTTAACCCTGACCCTAACCCTAATCCTTAATGCTAACCTTAACACTAAACCCTAACCCTAAGCCCAAAACTTAACCCTAATCCTATATCTTAACCCTAACCCTAACCCTAATGCTACCCCCTAAACGTAACCCTAACCGTGACCAGTAAACCTAACCCTAACCTCTAACACAAACCATAGCACATAACTCTAACCCTGAAACTAACCCTAACCCTAGCTCTTAAAGCTAACCCTAAACCTTACCCTCACGACCAAACCTAACCCTGACACTAACCTAACACCTAACCCTAACCAGAACCCCTAAAGCTAACCCTGAACCCTATCCCTAACCCCAGCAGTAAACTTTAACCCTAACCAAAGCCCAACCCGTAACCCTAATCCTATCCTTTTACAATAAAACTAACCCCTAAACCTAACCCCTATACCTCACCCTAACTCTAACCCCAATCCTAATTCTAACCATACCCCTTCATAAAACACTAACTCCTAACCGCTAACCCTAACTCTAACCAAAAACCCTAATCACTAATCCCTAACCCTAACGCTTAACCTTTACCCTAACCGTTAACCCTCACCCTAAATCTTAACACTGACCCTAACCTTAACCTTTAACTCTAAGCCTAACCATTAACCCTAGAGTATGGAAGACCCTTAATGCTAATGGGATCCCTTATCCCTAACCATAACACTACAGCTAAAAATAACCCTAACCTTGGATCCTTAAACCTAACCCCTAACACTTACTTTAACCCCAAACCCTGACCCTACTCCTAAGCAATAAACCTAACCCTATCTCTTAACCCTAACGCTAGCCCTTACCCTAACGCCTAGATCTAACCCTAAATCTAACCTACCGCCTAATCCTAACCATAAGCCCTATGCTAACACTAACCCTGAACCCTAAACCTACCCGTAACCCTTAACACTAACCCTATCCGTGAACCTTAACTCTGACCCTAACCATTACCCGCACCCAAGCATTTAACCCTGATTCTAACCCTAGTCCTGAATGCTATCCCTAACACTAAACCTTAACCCTAAGAAGAACACTTAACCCTAATCCTATCCCTTAACCCTAACCCTAACCCTAACCCTAATGCTAACCCCTAAACGTAACCCTAACCGTGACCAGTAAATGTAACCCTCACCTCTAACACAAAGCATAGCACACAACTCTAACCCTAAAACTAACCCTAACCCTAAACCTAACCCTAAACCCTAACTCTTAACCTTAACCCTAAGCGTTAACTCTCACGCTAACCTTTAATCCTAACCCTAATCCTAATCTTCAACTGTAAACCTAACACTTAACCCTAACCCTGTACCAAACCCTAACCCCTCATCTTAACCCTAACCGTAAACCTAAACCCTAAACCAAAGTGTAACCATTAAACCTAAGAGTAACCTTTAACCCTAACCCTAATCCCTAACCCTAAGCCCTCACCCTAACACTAAACTTCACGCTTAACCCTAACCAGAACCCTAACCCTAAATCTAATTCTCAGACTTCTTGCTTTCTTAGAGTTTAGAAAGCCTGCAATCCTCCCATGCCATGCGTGAAAGGAGGCTCTACCACTGTGTCCTGCATGAAACTCACGGGCCCATACCCAGAGTATGATAGAGTGGGTTCCCGGGTACAATCCCAGCCCCCTAAACTCCCCCCGCCCGCCTAATGCAGACAGGGCCCGTGCGCTAAGCATAAACAATACCTTTAACAGATAACCCTAACCCTGAACATAACACCCAACCCTGTTCCTATTTCTCCCCTTAACACGTAAACCTCACCGTGCGCCTAACTTTAACCTCTTATCCTAACGTTAATGCATAACCCATTTCCTGAGAACAACCCCTATCCCATAATTCTAACCCTATCTCCTAGTCATCACTGTGACACCTAATCCCTAACCCTAATTCTAAACCGCTAACCCTACCCGTAACCCTACCTACAACCCTAACACTGACAGTAACCCTTACTTCTAACCCCAACGCTATGCCTAACAAAAACCCTAACCCTTGACCCTAACCCTTCATCCTAACCCCTAAGCCTTACCCTAACCCTTAACCCTAATCCTAATCCTAACCATTAAACCTAACCCTAGCTCTTAAAGCTAACCCTAAACCTTACCCTCACGACTAGACCTAACCCTGACACTAACCTAACACCTAACCCTAACCAGAAACCCTAAAGCTAACCCTAAACCCTATCCCTAACCCTAGCAGTAAACTTTAACCCTAAACCTAAGCCCAACCCGTAACCCTAATCCTATCCTTTTACCCTAAAACTAACCCCTAAACCTAACCCCTATACCTCACCCTAACTCTAACCCCAATCCTAATTCTAACCATACCCCTTCATAAAACACTAAATCCTAACCGCTAACTCTAACACTAACCAAAAACCCTAATCACTAATCCCTAACCCTAACGCTTAACCTTTACCCTAACCGTTAACCCTCACCCTAAATCTTAACACTGACCCTAACCTTAACCTTTAACTCTAAGCCTAACACTTAACCCTACAGTAAGGAAGACCCTTAATGCTAATGGGATCTCTTATCCCTAACCCTAACACTACAGCTAAAAATAAACCTAACCATCGATCCTTAAACCTAACCCCTAACACTTACTTTAACCCCAAACCCTAACCCTAATCCTAAGCATTAAACCTAACCCTATCTCTTAACCCTAAAGCTAGCCCTTACCCTAACGCCTAGATCTAACCCTAAATCTAACCTACCGCCTAATCCTAACCTTAAGCCTTAATGCTAACTCTAACCCTGAACCCTAAACCTACCCGTAACCATTAACACTAACCCTATCCGTGAAACTTATACCTGACGATAACCATTAACCGCAACAAGCATTTAACCCTAACCCTAACCATAATCCTTAATGATAACCCTAACACTAAACCCTACCCTAAGCCCAACACTTAACACTATTCCTATCCCTTAACCCTAACCCTAACCCTAATGATAACCCCTAAACGTAATCATAACCGTCACCAGTAAACCTAACCCTAACCTCTAACACAAACCATAGCACATAACTCTAACCCTAAAACTAACCCTAACCCTAACCCTAACCCTAAACCCTAACTCTTAACCTTAACCCTAAGCGTTAACTCTCACGCTAACCTTTAATCCTAACCCTAATCCTAATCTTCAACCCTAAACCTAACACTTAACCCTAACCCTGTACCTAACCCTAACCCCTCATCTTAACCCTAACCCTAAACCTCATCCCTAAACCAAAGTGTAACCGTTAAACCTAAGAGTAACCTTTAACCCTAACCCTAATCCCTAACCCTAAGCCCTCACCCTAACACTAAACTTAATCCTTAACCCTAACCAGAATCCTAACCCTAATTCTAATTCTCAGACTTCTTGCTTTCTTAGAGTTTAGAAAGCCTGCAATCCTCCCATGCCATGCGTGAAAGGAGGCTCTACCACTGTGTCCTGCATGAAACCCACGGGCCCTTACCCAGAGTATGATAGAGTGGGTTCCCGGGTACAATCCCAGCCCCCTAAACTCCCCCCGCCCGCCTAATGCAGACAGGGCCCGTGCGCTAAGCATAAACAATACCTTTAACAGATAACCCTAACCCTGAACATAACACCCAACCCTGTTCCTATTTCTCCCCTTAACACGTAAACCTCACCATGCGCCTAACTTTAACCACTTATCCTAACGTTAATGCATAACCCATTTCCTGAGAACAACCCCTATCCCATAATTCTAACCCTATCTCCTAGTCATCACTGTGACACCTAATCCCTAACCCTAATTCTAAACCGCTAACCCTAACCGTAACCCTACCTACAACCCTAACACTGACAGTAACCCTTACTTCTAACCCCAACGCTATGCCTAACAAGAACGCTAACGCTTCACCCTAACCCCTAAGCCTTACCCTAACCCTTAACCCTAATCCTAATCCTAACCATTAAACCTAACTCTAGCTCTTAAAGCTAACCCTAAACCTTACCCTCACGACTAGTCCTAACCCTGACACTAACCTAACACCTAATCCTAACCAGAACCCCTAAAGCTAACCCTGAACCTTATCCCTAACCCTAGCAGTAAACCTTAACCCTAAACCTAAGCCCAACTCGTAACCCTAATCCTATCCTTTTACCCTAAATCTAACCCCTAAACCTAACCCCTATACCTCACCCTACCTCTAACCCCAATCCTAATTCTAACCATACCCATTCATAAAACACTAACTACTAACCGCTAACCCTAACTCTAACCAAAAAGCCTAATCACTAATCCCTAACCCTAACGCTTAACCTTTACCCTAGCCGTTAACCCTCACCCTAAATCTTAACACTGACCCTAACCTTAACCTTTAACTCTAAGCCTAACCCTTAACCCTACAGTAAGGAAGACCCTTAATGCTAATGGGATCCCTTATCCCTAACCCTAACACTACAGCTAAAAATAACCCTAACCTTGGATCCTTAAAACTAACCCCTAACACTTACTTTAACCCCTAACCCTAACCCTAATCCTAAGCATTAAACCTAACCCTATCTCTTAACCCTAACGCTAGCCCTTACCCTAACGCCTAGATCTCACCCTAAATCGAACCTACCGCCTAATCCTAACCTTAAGCCCTAATGCTAACTCTAACCCTGAACCCTAAACCTACCCGTAACACTTAACACTAACCCTATCCGTGAACTTTAATCCTGACCCTAACCATTACCCGCACCCAAGCATTTAACCCTGACCCTAACACTAATCCTTAATGATAACCCTAACACTAAACCCTAACACTAAACCCAACACTTAACCCTAATCCTATCCCTTAACCCTAACCCTAACCCTAACCCTAATGCTAACCCCTAAACGTAACCCTAACTGTGACCAGTAAAACTAACCCTAACCTCTAACACAAACCATAGCACATAACTCTAACCCTAAAACTAACCCTAACCCTAACCCTAACCCTAAACCCTAACTCTTAACCTTAACCCTAAGCGTTAACTCTCACGCTAACCTTTAATCCTAACCCTAATCCTAATCTTCAACCCTAAACCTAACACTTAACCCTAACCCTGTACCAAACCCTAACCCCTCATCTTAACCCTAACCGTAAACCTCAACCCTAAATTAAAGTGTAACCGTTAAACCTAAGAGTAACCTTTAACCCTAACCCTAATCCCTAACCCTAAGCCCTCACCCTAACACTAAACTTCATCCTTAACCCTAACCAGAATCCTAACCCTAAATCTAATTCTCAGACTTCTTGCTTTCTTAGAGTTTAGAAAGCCTGCAATCCTCCCATGCCATGCGTGAAAGGAGGCTCTACCACTGTGTCCTGCATGAAACCCACGGGCCCATACCCAGAGTATGATAGAGTGGGTTCCCGGGTACAATCCCAGCCCCCTAAACTCCCCCCGCCCGCCTAATGCAGACAGGGCCCGTGCGCTAAGCATAAACAATACCTTTAACAGATAACCCTAACCCTGAACATAACACCCAACCCTGTTCCTATTTCTCCCCTTAACACGTAAACCTCACCGTGCGCCTCAATTTAACCTCTTATCCTAACATTAATGCGTAACACATTTCTTGAGAACAACCCCTATCGCATAATTCTAACCCTATCTCCTAGTTATCACTGTGACACCTAATCCCTAACCCTAATTCTAAACCGCTAACCCTAACCGTAACCCTAACTACAACCCTAACACTGACAGTAACCCTTACTTCTAACCCCAACGCTATGCCTAAGAAAAACCCTAACCCTTGACCCTAACTCTTCACCCTAACCCCTAAGCCTTACCCTAACCCTTAATCCTAATCCTAATCCTAACCATTAAACCTAACCCTAGCTCTTAAAGCTAACCCTAAACCTTACCCTCACGACTAGACCTAACCCTGACACTAACCTAACACCTAACCCTAACCAGAACCCCTAAAGCTAACCCTGAACCCTATCCCTAACCCTAGCAGTAAACTTTAACCCTAAACCTAAGCCCAACCCGTAACCCTAATCCTATCCTTTTACCCTAAAACTAACCCCTAAACCTAACCCCTATAGCTCACTCTAACTCTAACCCCAATCCTAATTCTAACCATACCCCTTCATAAAACACTAACTCCTAACCGCTAACCCTAACACTAACCAAAAACCCTAATCACTAATCCCTAACCCTAACGCTTAACCTTTACCCTAACCGTTAACCCTCACCCTAAATCTTAACACTGACCCTAACCTTAACCTTTAATTCTAAGCCTAACCCTTAACCCTACAGTAAGGAAGACCCTTAATGCTAATGGGATCCCTTATCCCTAACCCTAACACTACAGCTAAAAATAACCCTAACCTTGGATTCTTAAACCTAACCCCTAACACTTACTTTAACCCCAAACCCTAACCCTAATCCTAAGCATTAAACCTAACCCTATCTCTTAACCCTAACGCTAGCCCTTACCCTAACGCCTAGATCTAACCCTAAATCTAACCTACCGCCTAATCCTAACCTAAAGCCCTAATGCTAACTCTAACCCTGAACCCTAAACCTACCCGTAACCCTTAACACTAACCCTATCCGTGAACCTTAACCCTGACCCTAACCATTACCCGCACCCAAGCATTTAACCCTGACCCTAACCCTAATCCTTAATGATAACTCTAACACTAAACCCTAACCATAAGCCCAACACTTAACCCTAATCCTATCTCTTAATCCTAACCCTAATGCTAACCCCTAAACGTAACCCTAACCGTGACCAGTAAACCTAAACCTAACCTCTAACACAAACCATAGCACATAACTCTAACCCTAAAACTAACCCTAACCTTAAACCTAACCCTAAACCCTAACTCTTAACCTTAACCCTAAGCGTTAACTCTCACGCTAACCTTTAATCCTAACCCTAATCCTAATCTTCAACCCTAAACCTAACACTTAACCCTAACCCTGTACCAAACCCTAACCCCTCATCTTAACCCTAACCGTAAACCTCAACCCTAAATTAAAGTGTAACCGTTAAACCTAAGAGTAACCTTTAACCCTAACCCTAATCCCTAACCCTAAGCCCTCACCCTAACACTAAACTTCATCCTTAACCCTAACCAGAATCCTAACCCTAAATCTAATTCTCAGACTTCTTGCTTTCTTAGAGTTTAGAAAGCCTGCAATCCTCCCATGCCATGCGTGAAAGGAGGCTCTACCACTGTGTCCTGCATGAAACCCACGGGCCCATACCCAGAGTATGATAGAGTGGGTTCCCGGGTACAATCCCAGCCCCCTAAACTCCCCCCGCCCGCCTAATGCAGACAGGGCCCGTGCGCTAAGCATAAACAATACCTTTAACAGATAACCCTAACCCTGAACATAACACCCAACCCTGTTCCTATTTCTCCCCTTAACACATAAACCTCACCGTGCGCCTAACTTTAACATCTTATCCTAACGTTAATGCATAACCCATTTCCTGAGAACAACCCCCATCCCATAATTCTAAACCTATCTCCTAGTCATCACTGTGACACCTAATCCCTAACCCTAATTTTAAACCGCTAACCCTAACCCTAACCCTACCTACAACCCTAACACTGACAGTAACCCTTACTTCTAACCCCAACGCTATGCCTAACAAAAACCCTAACCCTTGACCCTAAACCTTCACGCTAACCCCTAAGCCTTACCCTAACCCTTAACCCTAATCCTAATCCTAACCATTAAATCTAACTCTAGCTCTTAAAGCTAACCCTAAACCTTACCCTCACGACTAGTCCTAACCCTGACACTAACCTAACACCTAACCCTAACCAGAACCCCTAAAGCTAACCCTGAACCTTATCCCTAACCCTAGCCTTAAACCTTAACCCTAAACCTAAGCCCAACTCGAAACCCTAATCCTATCCTTTTACCCTAAATCTAACCCCTAAACCTAACCCCTATAGCTCACCCTACCTCTAACCCCAATCCTAATTCTAACCATACCCATTCATAAAACACTAACTCCTAACCGCTAACCCTAACTCTAACCAAAAAGCCTAATCACTAATCCGTAACCCTAATGCTTAACCTTTACCCTAGCCGTTAACCCTCACCCTAAATCTTAACACTGACCCTAACCTTAACCTTTAACTCTAAGCCTAACCCTTAACCCTACAGTAAGGAACACCCTTAATGCTAATGGGATCCCTTATCCCTAACCCTAACACTACAGCTAAAAATAACCCTAACCTTTGATCCTTAAAACTAACCCCTAACACTTACTTTAACCCCTAACCCTAACCCTAATCCTAAGCATTAAACCTAACCCTATCTCTTAACCCTAACGCTAGCCCTTACCCTAACGCCTAGATCTCACCCTAAATCTAACCTACCGCCTAATCCTAACCTTAAGCCCTAATGCTAACTCTAACCCTGAACCCTAAACCTACCCGTAACACTTAACACTAACCCTATCCGTGAACCTTAATCCTGACCCTAACCCTTACCCGCACCCAAGCATTTAACCCTGACCCTAACACTAATCCTTAATGATAACCCTAACACTAAACCCTAACACTAAACCCAACACTTAACCCTAATCCTATCCCTTAACCCTAACCCTAACCCTAACCCTAATGCTAACCCCTAAACGTAACCCTAACTGTGACCAGTAAAACTAACCCTAACCTCTAACACAAACCATAGCACATAACTCTAACCCTAAAACGAACCCTAACCCTAACCCTAACCCTAAACCCTAACTCTTAACCTTAACCCTAAGCGTTAACTCTCACGCTAACCTTTAATCCTAACCCTAATCCTAATCTTCAACCCTAAACCTAACACTTAACCCTAACCCTGTACCTAACCCTAACCCCTCATCTTAACCCTAACCGTAAACCTCAACCCTAAATTAAAGTGTAACCGTTAAACCTAAGAGTAACCTTTAACCCTAACCCTAATCCCTAACCCTAAGCCCTCACCCTAACACTAAACTTCATCCTTAACCCTAACCAGAATCCTAACCCTAAATCTAATTCTCAGACTTCTTGCTTTCTTAGAGTTTAGAAAGCCTGCAATCCTCCCATGCCATGCGTGAAAGGAGGCTCTACCACTGTGTCCTGCATGAAACCCACGGGCCCATACCCAGAGTATGATAGAGTGGGTTCCCGGGTACAATCCCAGCCCCCTAAACTCCCCCCGCCCGCCTAATGCAGACAGGGCCCGTGCGCTAAGCATAAACAATACCTTTAACAGATAACCCTAACCCTGAACATAACACCCAACCCTGTTCCTATTTCTCCCCTTAACACGTAAACCTCACCGTGCGCCTAACTTTAACCTCTTATCCTAACGTTAATGCATAACCCATTTCTTGAGAACAACCCCTATCCCATAATTCTAACCCTATCTCCTAGTCATCACTGTGACACCTAATCCCTAACCCTAATTCTAAACCGCTAACCCTAACCGTAACCCTAACTACAACCCTAACACTGACAGTAACCCTTACTTCTAACCCCAACGCTATGCCTAAGAAAAACCCTAACCCTTGACCCTAACTCTTCACCCTAACCCCTAAGCCTTACCCTAACCCTTAATCCTAATCCTAATCCTAACCATTAAACCTAACCCTAGCTCTTAAAGCTAACCCTAAACCTTACCCTCACGACTAGACCTAGCCCTGACACTAACCTAACACCTAACCCTAACCAGAACCCCTAAAGCTAACCCTGAACCCTATCCCTAACCCTAGCAGTAAACTTTAACCCTAAACCTAAGCCCAACCCGTAACCCTAATCCTGTCCTTTTACCCTAAATCTAACCCCTAAACCTAACCCCTATACCTCACTCTACCTCTAACCCCAATCCTAATTCTAACCATACCCCTTCATAAAAAACTAACTCCTAACCGCTAACACTAACACTAACCAAAAACCCTAATCACTAATCCCTAACCCTAACGCTTAACCTTTACCCTAACCGTTAACCCTCACCCTAAATCTTAACACTGACCCGAACCTGAACCTTTAACTCTAAGCCTAACCCTTAACCCTACAGTAAGGAAGACCCTTAATGCTAATGGGATCCCTTATCCCTAACCCTAACACTACAGCTAAAAATAACCCTAACCTTGGATCCTTAAACCTAACCCCTAACACTTACTTTAACCCCAAACCCTAACCCTAATCCTAAGCATTAAACCTAACCCTATCTCTTAACCCTAACGCTAGCCCTTACCCTAACGCCTAGATCTAACCCTAAATCTAACCTACCGCCTAATCCTAACCTAAAGCCCTAATGCTAACTCTAACCCTGAACCCTAAACCTACCCGTAACCCTTAACACTAACCCTATCCGTGAACCTTAACCCTGACCCTAACCATTACCCGCACCCAAGCATTTAACCCTGACCCTACCCCTAATCCTTAATGATAACCCTAACACTAAACCCTAACCCTAAGCCCAACACTTATCCCTAATCCTATCCCTTAACCCTAACCCTAATGCTAACCCCTAAACGTAACCCTAACCGTGACCAGTAAACCTAACCCTAACCTCTAACACAAACCATAGCACTAAACTAACTAAAACTAACCCTATCCCTAACCCTAACCCTAAACCCTAACTCTTAACCTTAACACTAAGCGTTAACTCTCACGCTAACCTTTAATCCTAACCCTAATCCTAATCTTCAACCCTAAACCTAACACTTAACCCTAACCCTGTACCTAACCCTAACCCCTCATCTTAACCCTAACCCTAAACCTCATCCCTAAACCAAAGTGTAACCGTAAACCTAAGAGTAACCTTTAACCCTAACCCTAATCCCTAACCCTAAGCCCTCACCCTAACACTAAACTTCATCCTTAACCCTAACCATAATCCAACCCTAAATCTCATTCTCACACTTCTTGCTTTCTTAGAGTTTAGAAAGCCTGCCATCCTCCCAAGCCATGCGTGAAAGGAGGCTCTACCACTGTGTCCTGCATGAAACCCACGGGCCCATACCCAGAGTATGATAGAGTGGGTTCCCGGGTACAATCCCAGCCCCCTAAACTCCCCCCGCCTGCCTAATGCAGACAGGGCCCGTGCGCTAAGCATAAACAATACCTTTAACAGATAACCCTAACCCTGAACATAACACCCAACCCTGTTCCTATTTCTCCCCTTAACACGTAAACCTCACCGTGCGCCTAACTTTAACCTCTTATCCTAACGTTAATGCATAACCCATTTCCTGAGAACAACCCCTATCCCATAATTCTAACCCTATCTCCTAGTCATCACTGTGACACCTAATCCCTATCACTAATTCTAAACCGCTAACCCTAACAGTAACCCTACCTACAACCCTAACACTGACAGTAACCCTTACTTCTAACCCCAACGCTATGCCTAACAAAAACCCTAACCCTTGACCCTAACCCGTCACCCTAACCCCTAAGCCTTACCCTAACCCTTAACCCTAATCCTAATCCTAACCATTAAAGGTAACCCTAGCCCTTAAAGCTAACCCTAAACCTTACCCTCACGACTAGACCTAACCCTGACACTAACCTAACACCTGACCCTAACCAGACCCCTAAAGCTAACCCTGAACCCTATCCCTAACCCTAGCATTAAACTTTAAACCTAAACCTAAGCCCAACCCGTAACCCTAATCCTATCCTTTTACCCTAAACCTAACCCCTATACCTCACCCTAACTCTAACCCCAATCCTAATTCTAACCATACCCCTTCATAAAACACTAACTCCTAACCACTAACCCTAACACTAACCAAAAACCCTAATCACTAATCCCTAACCCTAACGCTTAACCTTTACACTAACCGTTAACCCTCACCCCAAATCTTAACACTGACCCTAACCTTAACCTTTAACTCTAAGCCTAACCCTTAACCCTACAGTAAGGAAGACCCTTAATGCTAATGGGATCCCTTATACCTAAACCTAACACTACAGCTAAAAATAACCCTAACCTTTGATCCTTAAACCTAACCCCTAACACTTACTTTAACCCCAAACCCTAAACCTAATCCTAAGCATTAAACCTAACCCTATCTCTTAACCCTAACGCCTAGATCTAACCCTAAATCTAACCTACCGCCTAATCCTAACCTTAAGCCCTAATGCTAACTCTAACCCTGAACCCTAAACCTACCCGTAACCCTTAACACTAACCCTATCCGTCAACCTTAACCCTGACCCTAACCATTACCCGCACCAAAGCATTTAACCCTGACCCTACCCCTAATCCTTAATGATAACCCTAACACTAAACCCTAACCCTAAGCCCAACACTTATCCCTAATCCTATCCCTTAACCCTAACCCTAATGCTAACCTCTAAACGTAACCCTAACCGTGACCAGTAAACCTAACCCTAACCTCTAACACAAACCATAGCACTAAACTAACTAAAACTAACCCTATCCCTAACCCTAGCAGTAAATTTTAACCCTAAACCTAAGCCCAACCTGTAACCCTAATCCTATCCTTTTACCCTAAAACTAACCCCTAAACCTAACCCCTATACCTCACCCTAACTCTAACCCCAATCCTAATTCTAACCATACCCCTTCATAAAACAATAAGTCCTAACCGCTAACCCTAACACTAACCAAAAACCCTAATCACTGATACCTAACCCTAACGCTTAACCTTTACCCTAACTGTTAACCCTCACCCTAAATCTTAACACTGACCCTAACCTTAACCTTTAACTCTAAGCCTAACCCTTAACCCTACAGTAAGGAAGACCCTTAATGCTAATGGGATCACGATCTCTAACCCTAACACTACAGCTAAATATAACCCTAACCTTTGATCCTTAAACCTAACCCCTAACACTTACTTTAACCCCAAACCCTAACCCTAATCCTAAGCATTAAACCTAAACCTATCTCTTAACCCTAACGCTAGCCCTTACCCTAACGCCTAGATCTAACCCTAAATCGAACCTACCGCCTAATCCTAACCTTAAGCCCTAATGCTAACTCTAACCCTGAACCCTAAACCTACCCGTAACCCTTAACACTAACCCTATCCGTGAACCTTAACCCTGACCCTAACCTTTACCCGCACCCAAGCATTTAACCCTGACCCTACCCCTAATCCTTAATGATAACCCTAACACTAAACCCTCACACTACTCCCAACACTTAACCCTAAACCTATCCCTTAACCGTAACCCTAACCCTAACCCTAATGCTAACCCCTAAACGTAACCCTCACCGTGACCAGTAAACCTAACCCTAACCTCTAACACAAACCATAGCACATAACTCTAACCCTAAAACGAACCCAAACCTAACCCTAACCCCTAACTCTTAAGCTTAACCCTAAGCGTTAACTCTCACGCTAACCTTTAATCCTAACCCTAATCCTAATCTTCAACCCTAAACCTAACACTTAACCCTAACCCTGTACCAAACCCTAACCCCTCATCTTAAGCCTAAACGTAAACCTCAACCCTAAAAAACAGTGTAACCGTTAAACCTAAGAGTAACGTTTAACCCTAACCCTAAGCCCTAACCCTAAGCCCTCACCCTAACACTAAACTTCATCCTTAACCCTAACCATAATCCTAACCCTAAATCTAATTCTCAGACTTCTTGCTTTCTTAGAGTTTAGAAAGCCTGCAATCCTCCCATGCCATGCGTGAAAGGAGGCTCTACCACTGTGTCCTGCATGAAACCCACGGGCCCATACCCAGAGTATGATAGAGTGGGTTCCCGGGTACAATCCCAGCCCCCTAAACTCCCCCCGCCCGCCTAATGCAGACAGGGCCCGTGAGCTAAGCATAAACAATACCTTTAACAGATAACCCTAACCCTGAACATCACACCCAACCCTGTTCCTATTTCTCCCCTTAACACGTAAACCTCACCGTGCGCCTAACTTTAACCTCTTATCCTAACGTTAATGCATAACCCATTTCCTGAGAACAACCCCTATCCCATAATTCTAACCCTATCTCCTAGTCATCACTGTGACACCTAATCCCGAACCCTAATTCTAAACCGCTAACCCTAACCGTAACCCTACCTACAACCCTAACACTGACAGTAACCCTTACTTCTAACCCCAACGCTATGCCTAACAAAAACCCTAACCCTTGACCCTAACCCTTCACCCTAACCCCTAAGCCTTACCCTAACCCTTAACCCTAATCCTAATCCTAACCATTAAACCTAACCCTAGCTCTTAAAGCTAACCCTAAACCTTACCCTCACGACTAGACCTAACCCTGACACTAACCTAACACCTAACCCTAACCAGAACCCCTAAAGCTAAGCCTGAACCCTATTCCTAACCCTAGCAGTAAACTTTAACCCCAAACCTAAGCCCAACCCGTAACCCTAATCCTATCCTTTTACCCTAAAACTAACCCCTAAACCTAACCCCTATACCTCACCCTAACTCTAACCCCAATCCTAATTCTAACCATACCCCTTCATAAAACACTAACTCCTAACCGCTAACCCTAACACTAACCAAAAACCCTAATCACTAATCCCTAACCCTAACGCTTAACCTTTACCCTAACCGTTAACCCTCACCCTAAATCTTAACACTGACCCTAACCTTAACCTTTAACTCTAAGCCTAACCCTTAACCCTACAGTAAGGAAGACCCTTAATGCTAATGGGATCCCTTATCCCTAACCCTAACACTACAGCTAAAAATAACCCTAACCTTTGATCCTTAAACCTAACCCCTAACACTTACTTTAACCCCAAACCCTAACCCTAATCCTAAGCATTAAACCTAACCCTATCTCTTAACCCTAACGCTAGCCCTTACCCTAATGCCTAGATCTAACCCTAAATCGAACCTACCGCCTAATCCTAACCTTAAGCCCTAATGCTAACTCTAACCCTGAACCCTAAACCTACCCGTAACCCTTAACACTAACCATATCCATGAACCTTAACCCTGACCCTAACCATTACCCGCACCCAAGCATTTAACCCTGACCCTACCCCTAATCCTTAATGATAACCCTAACACTAAACCCTCACCCTACTCCCAACACTTAACCCTAATCCTGTCCCTTAACCCTAACCCTAATGCTAACCCCTAAACGTAACCCTCACCGTGACCAGTAAACCTAACCCTAACCTCTAACACAAACCATAGCACATAACTCTAACCCTAAAACGAACCCTAAACCTAACCCTAACCCCTAACTCTTAAGCTTAACCCTAAGCGTTAACTCTCACGCTAACCTTTAATGCTAACACTAATCCTAAGCTTCAACCCTAAACCTAACACTTAACCCTAACCTGTACCAAACCCTAACCCCTCATCTTAACCCTAACCGTAAACCTCAACCCTAAAAAAAAGTGTAACCGTTAAACCTAAGAGTAACCTTTAACCCTAACCCTAAGCCCTAACCCTAAGCCCTCACCCTAACACTAAACTTCATCCTTAACCCTAAGCATAATCCTAACCCTAAATCTAATTCTCAGACTTCTTGCTTTCTTAGAGTTTAGAAAGCCTGCAATCCTCCCATGCCATGCGTGAAAGGAGGCTCTACCACTGTGTCCTGCATGAAACCCACGGGCCCATACCCAGAGTATGATAGAGTGGGTTCCCGGGTACAATCCCAGCCCCCTAAACTCCCCCCGCCCGCCTAATGCAGACAGGGCCCGTGGGCTAAGCATAAACAATACCTTTAACAGATAACCCTAACCCTGAACATAACACCCAACCCTGTTCCTATTTCTCCCCTTAACACGTAAACCTCGCCGTGCCCCTAACTTTAACCTCTTATCCTAACGTTAATGCATAACCCATTTCCTGAGAACAACCCCTATCCCATAATTCTAACCCTATCTCCTAGTCATCACTGTGACACCTAATCCCTAACCCTAATTCTAAACCGCTAACCCTAACCGTGACACTACCTACAACCCTAACACTGACAGTACCCCTTACTTCTAACCCCAACGCTATGCCTAACAAAAACCCTAACCCTTTACACTAACCCTTCACCCTAACCCCTAAGCCTAACCCTAACCCTTAACCCTAATCCTAATCCTAACCATTAAACTTAACCCTAGCTCTGAAAGCTAACCCTAAACCTTACCCTCACGACTAGACCTAACCCTGACACTAACCTAACACCTAACCCTAACCAGAACCCCTAAAGCTAACCCTGAACCCTATCCCTAACCCTAGCAGTGAACTTTAACCCTAAACCTAAGCCCAACCCGTAACCCTAATCCTATCCTTTTACCCTAAAACTAACCCCTAAACCTAACCCCTATACCTCACCCTAACTCTAACCCCAATCCTAATTCTAACCATACCCCTTCATAAAACACTAACTCCTAACCGCTAACCCTAACACTAACCAAAAACCCTAATCACTAATCCTTAACCCTAACGCTTAACCTTTACCCTAACCGTTAACCCTCACCCTAAATCTTAACACTGACCCTAACCTTAACCTTTAACTCTAAGCCTAACCCTTAACCCTACAGTAAGGAAGACCCTTAATGCTAATGGGATCCCGATCCCTAACCCTAACACTACAGCTAAAAATAACCCTAACCTTTGATCCTTAAACCTAACCCCTAACACTTACTTTAACCCCAAACCCTAACCCTAATCCTAAGCATTAAACCTAACCCTATCTCTTAACCCTAACGCTAGCCCTTACCCTAACGCCTAGATCTAACCCTAAATCGAACCTACCGCCTAATCCTAACCTTAAGCCCTAATGCTAACTCTAACCCTGAACCCTAAACCTACCCGTAACCCTTAACACTAACCCTATCCGTGAACCTTAACCCTGACCCTAACCATTACCCGCACCCAAGCATTTAACCCTGACCTTACCCCTAATCCTTAATGATAACCCTAACACTAAACCCTCACCCTACTCCCAACACTTATCCCTAATCCTATCCCTTAACCCTAACCCTAACCCTAATGCTACCCCCTAACGTAACCCTAACCGTGACCAGTAAACCTAACCGTAACCTCTAACACAATCCATAGCACATAACTCTAACCCTAGAACTAACCCTAACCCTAACCCTAACCCTAAACCCTAACTCTTAACCTTACCCTAAGCGTTAACTCTCACGCTAACCTTTAATCCTAACCCTAATCCTAATCTTCAACCCTAAACCTAACACTTAACCCTAACCCTGTACCAAACCCTAACCCCTCATCTTAACCCTAACCGTAAACCTCAACCCTAAACAAAAGTGTAACCGTTAAACCTAAGAGTAACCTTTAACCCTAACCCTAATCCCTAACCCTAAGCCCTCACCCTAACACTGAACTTCATCCTTAACCCTAACCAGAATCCTAACCCTAAATCTAATTCTCAGACTTCTTGCTTTCTTAGAGTTTAGAAAGCCTGCAATCCTCCCATGCCATGCGTGAAAGGAGGCTCTACCACTGTGTCCTGCATGAAACCCACGGGCCCATACCCAGAGTATGATAGAGTGGGTTCCCGGGTACAATCCCAGCCCCCTAAACTCCCCCCGCCCGCCTAATGCAGACAGGGCCGTGCGCTAAGCATAAACAATACCTTTAACAGATAACCCTAACCCTGAACATAACACCCAACCCTGTTCCTATTTCTCCCCTTAACACGTAAACCTCACCGTGCGCCTAACTTTAACCTCTTATCCTAACGTTAATGCATAACGCATTTCCTGAGAACAACCCCTATCCCATAATTCTAACCCTATCTCCTAGTCATCACTGTGACACCTAATCCCTAACCCTAATTCTAAACCGCTAACCCTAACCGTAACCCTAACTACAACGCTAACACTGACAGTAACCCTTACTTCTAACCCCAAAGCTATGCCTAACAAAAACCCTAACCCTTGACCCTAACCCTTCACCCTAAACCCTAAGCCTTACCCTAACCCTTAACCCTAATCCTAATCCTAACCGTTAAACCGAACCCTAGCTCTTAGAGCTAACCCTAAACCTTACCCTCACGACTAGACCTAACCCTGACACTAACCTAACACCTAACCCTAACCAGAACCCCTAAAGCTAACCCTGAACCCTATCCCTAACCCTAGCAGTAAACTTTAACCCTAAACCTAAGACCAACCCGTAACCCTAATCCTATCCTTTTACCCTAAAACTAACCCCTAAACCTAACCCCTATACCTCACCCTAACTCTAACCCCAATCCTAATTCTAACCATACCCCTTCATAAAACACTAACTCCTAACCGCTAACCCTAACACTAACCAAAAACCCTAATCACTAATCCCTAACCCTAACGCTTAACCTTTACCCTAACCCTTAACCCTCACCCTAAATCTTAACACTGACCCTAACCTTAACCTTTAATTCTAAGCCTAACCCTTAACCCTACAGTAAGGAAGACCCTTAATGCTAATGGGATCCCTTATCCCTAACCCTAACACTACAGCTAAAAATAACCCTAACCTTGGATCCTTAAACCTAACCCCTAACACTTACTTTAACCCCAAACCCTAACCCTAATCCTAAGCATTAAACCTAACCCTATCTCTTAACCCTAACGCTAGCCCTTACCCTAACGCCTAGATCTAACCCTAAATCTAACCTACCGCCTAATCCTAACCTTAAGCACTAATGCTAACACTAACCCTGAACCTTAAACCTACCCGTAACCCTTAACACTAACTCTATCCGTGAACCTTAACCCTGACTCTAAACATTACCCGCTCCCAAGCATTTAACCCTGACCCTAACCCCAATCCTTAATGCTAAGCCTAACACTAAACCCTACCCCTAAGCCCAACACTTAACCCTAATCCTATCCCTTAACCCTAACCCTAACCCTAATGCTACCCCCAAAAGTAACCCTATCCGTGACCAGTAAACCTAACCCTAACCTCTAACATAAAGCATAGCACATAACTCTAACCCTAAAACTAACCCTAACCCTAACCCTAACCCTAAACCCTAACTCTTAACCTTAACCCTAAGCGTTAACTCTCAAGCTAACCTTTAATCCTAACCCTAATCCTAATCTTCAACCCTAAACCTAACACTTAACCCTAACCCTGTACCAAACCCTAACCCCTCATCTTAACCCTAACCGTAAACCTCAACCCTAAACCAAAGTGTAACCGTTAAACCTAAGAGTAACCTTTAACCCTAACCCTAATCCCTAACCCTAAGCCTTCACCCTAACACTAAACTTCATCATTTACCCTAACCAGAATCCTAACCCTAAATCTAATTCTCAGACTTCTTGCTTTCCCAGAGTTTAGAAAGCCTGCAATCCTCCCATGCCATGCGTGAAAGGAGGCTCTACCACTGTGTCCTGCATGAAACCCACGGGCCCATACCCAGAGTATGATAGAGTGGGTTCCCGGGTACAATCCCAGCCCCCTAAACTCCCCCCGCCCGCCTAATGCAGACAGGGCCCGTGCGCTAAGCATAAACAATACCTTTAACAGATAACCCTAACCCTGAACGTAACACCTAACCCTGTTCCTATTTCTCCCCTTAACACGTAAACCTCACCGTGCGCCTAACTTTAACCTCTTATCCTAACGTTAATGCATAACCCATTTCCTGAGAACAACCCCTATAACATAATTCTAACCCTATCTCCTAGTCATCACTGTGACACCTAATCCCTAACACTAGTTCTAAACCGCTAACCCTAACCGTAACCCTACCTACAACCCTAACACTGACAGTAACCCTTACTTCTAACCCCAACGCTATGCCTAACAAAAACCCTACCCCTTGACCCTAACCCTTCACCCTAACCCCTAAGCCTTACCCTAACCCTTAACCCTAATCCTAATCCTAACCATTAAACCTAACCCTAGCTCTTAAAGCTAACCCTAAACCTTACCCTCACGACTAGACCTAACCCTGACACTAACCTAACACCTAACCCTAACCAGAACCCCTAAAGCTAACCCTGAACCCTATCCCTAACCCTAGCAGTAAACATTAACCCTAAACCTAAGCCCAACCCGTAACCCTAATCCTATCCTTTTACCCTAAAACTAACCCCTAAACCTAACCCCTATACCTCACCCTAACTCTAACCCCAATCCTAATTCTAACCATACCCCTTCATAAAACACTAACTCCTAACCGCTAACCCTAACACTAACGAAAAACCCTAATCACTAATCCCTAACCCTAACGTTTAACCTTTACCCTAACCGTTAACCCTCACCCTAAATCTTAACACTGACCCTAACCTTAACCTTTAACTCTAAGCCTAACCCTTAACCCTAGTGTAAGGAAGACCCTTAATGCTAATGGGATCCCTTATCCCTAACCCTAACACTACAGCTAAAAATAACCCTAACCTTGGATCCTTAAACCTAACCCCTAACACTTACTTTCACCCCAAACCCTAACCCTAATCCTAAGCATTAAACCTAACCCTATCTCTTAACCCTAACGCTAGCCCTTACCCTAACGCCTAGATCTAACCCTAAATCTAACCTACCGCCTAATCCTAACCTTAAGCACTAATGCTAACACTAACCCTGAACCCTAAACCTACCCGTAACCCTTAACACTAACCCTATCCTTCAACCTTAACCCTGACCCTAACCATTACCCGCACCCAAGCGTTTAACCCTGACTCTACCCCTAATCCTTAATGCTAACCCTAACACTAAACCCTAACCCTAAGCCCAACACTTAACCCTAATCCTATCCCTTAACCCTAACCCTAATGCTAACCCCTAAACGTAACCCTAACCGTGACCAGTAAACCTAACCCTAACCTCTAACACAAACCATAGCACATAACTCTAACCCTAAAACTAACCCTAACCCTAAACCTAACCCTAGACACTAACTCTTAACCTTAACCCTAAGCGTTTACTCTCACGCTAACCTTTAATCCTAACCCTAATCCTAATCTTCAACCCTAAACCTAACACTTAACCCTAACCCTGTACCTAACCCTAACCCCTCGTCTTAACCCTAACCGTAAACCTCAACCCTAAACCAAAGTGTAACCGTTAAACTTAAGAGTAACGTTTAACCCTAACCCTAATCCCTAACCCTAAGCCCTCACCCTAACACTAAACATCATCCTTAACCCTAACCAAAATCCTAACCCTAAATCTAATTCTCAGACTTCTTGCTTTCTTAGAGTTTAGAAAGCCTGCAATCCTCCCATGCCATGCGTGAAAGGAGGCTCTACCACTGTGTCCTGCATGAAACCCACGGGCCCATACCCAGAGTATGATAGAGTGGGTTCCCAGGTACAATCCCAGCCCCCTAAACTCCCCCCGCCCACCTAATGCAGACAGTGCCCGTGCGCTAAGCATAAACAATACCTTTAACAGATAACCCTAACCCTGAACATAATACCCAACCCTGTTCCTATTTCTCCCCTTAACACGTAAACCTCACCGTGGGCCTAACTTTAACCTCTTATCCTAACGTTAATGCATAACCCATTTCCTGAGAACAACCCCTATCCCATAATTCTAACCCTACCTCTTAGTCATCACTGTGACACCTAATCGCTAACCCTAATTCTAAACCGCTAACCCTAACCGTAACCCTACCTACAACCCTAACACTGACAGTAACCCTTACTTCTAAACCCAACACTATGCCTAACAAAAACCTTAACCCTTGACCGTAACCCTTCACCCTAACCCCTAAGCCTAACCCTAACCCTTAACCCTAATCCTAATCCTAACCATTAAACTTAACCCTAGCTCTGAAAGCTAACCCTAAACCTTACCCTCACGACTAGACCTAACCCTGACACTAACCTAACACCTAACCCTAACCAGAACCCCTAAAGCTAACCCTGAACCCTATCCCTAACCCTAGCAGTGAACTTTAACCCTAAACCTAAGCCCAACCCGTAACCCTAATCCTATCCTTTTACCCTAAAACTAACCCCTAAACCTAACCCCTATACCTCACCCTAACTCTAACCCCAATCCTAATTCTAACCGTACCCCTTCATAAAACACTAACTCCTAACCGCTAACCCTAACACTAACCAAAAACCCTAATCACTAATCCTTAACCCTAACGCTTAACCTTTACCCTAACCGTTAACCCTCACCCTAAATCTTAACACTGACCCTAACCTTAACCTTTAACTCTAAGCCTAACCCTTAACCCTACAGTAAGGAAGACCCTTAATGCTAATGGGATCCCGATCCCTAACCCTAACACTACAGCTAAAAATAACCCTAACCTTGGATCCTTAAACCTAACCCCTAACACTTACTTTAACCCCAAACCCTAACCCTAATCCTAAGCATTAAACCTAACCCTATCTCTTAACCCTAACGCTAGCCCTTACCCTAACGCCTAGATCTAACCCTAAATCGAACCTACCGCCTAATCCTAACCTTAAGCCCTAATGCTAACTCTAACCCTGAACCCTAAACCTACCCGTAACCCTTAACACTAACCCTATCCGTGAACCTTAAACCTGACCCTAACCATTACCCGCACCCAAGCATTTAACCCTGACCTTACCCCTAATCCTTAATGATAACCCTAACACTAAACCCTCACCCTACTCCCAACACTTATCCCTAATCCTATCCCTTAACCCTAACCCTAACCCTAATGCTACCCCCTAAACGTAACCCTAACCGTGACCAGTAAAAATAACCGTAACCTCTAACACAATCCATAGCACATAACTCTAACCCTAGAACTAACCCTAACCCTAACCCTAACCCTAAACCCTAACTCTTAACCTTACCCTAAGCGTTAACTCTCACGCTAACCTTTAATCCTAACCCTAATCCTAATCTTCAACCCTAAACCTAACACTTAACCCTAACCCTGTACCAAACCCTAACCCCTCATCTTAACCCTAACCGTAAACCTCAACCCTAAACGAAAGTGTAACCGTTAAACCTAAGAGTAACCTTTAACCCTAACCCTAATCCCTAACCCTAAGCCCTCACCCTAACACTGAACTTCATCCTTAACCCTAACCAGAATCCTAACCCTAAATCTAATTCTCAGACTTCTTGCTTTCTTAGAGTTTAGAAAGCCTGCAATCCTCCCATGCCATGCGTGAAAGGAGGCTCTACCACTGTGTCCTGCATGAAACCCACGGGCCCATACCCAGAGTATGATAGAGTGGGTTCCCGGGTACAATCCCAGCCCCCTAAACTCCCCCCGCCCGCCTAATGCAGACAGGGCCCGTGCGCTAAGCATAAACAATACCTTTAACAGATAACCCTAACCCTGAACATAACACCCAACCCTGTTCCTATTTCTCCCCTTAACACGTAAACCTCACCGTGCGCCTAACTTTAACCTCTTATCCTAACGTTAATGCATAACGCATTTCCTGAGAACAACCCCTATCCCATAATTCTAACCCTATCTCCTAGTCATCACTGTGACACCTAATCCCTAACCCTAATTCTAAACCGCTAACCCTAACCGTAACCCTAACTACAACGCTAACACTGACAGTAACCCTTACTTCTAACCCCAAAGCTATGCCTAACAAAAACCCTAACCCTTGACCCTAACCCTTCACCCTAACCCCTAAGCCTTACCCTAACCCTTAACCCTAATCCTAATCCTAACCGTTAAACCGAACCCTAGCTCTTAGAGCTAACCCTAAACCTTACCCTCACGACTAGACCTAACCCTGACACTAACCTAACACCTAACCCTAACCAGAACCCCTAAAGCTAACCCTGAACCCTATCCCTAACCCTAGCAGTAAACTTTAACCCTAAACCTAAGCCCAACCCGTAACCCTAATCCTATCCTTTTACCCTAAAACTAACCCCTAAACCTAACCCCTATACCTCACCCTAACTCTAACCCCAATCCTAATTCTAACCATACCCCTTCATAAAACACTAACTCCTAACCGCTAACCCTAACACTAACCAAAAACCCTAATCACTAATCCCTAACCCTAACGCTTAACCTTTACCCTAACCCTTAACCCTCACCCTAAATCTTAACACTGACCCTAACCTTAACCTTTAATTCTAAGCCTAACCCTTAACCCTACAGTAAGGAAGACCCTTAATGCTAATGGGATCCCTTATCCCTAACCCTAACACTACAGCTAAAAATAACCCTAACCTTGGATCCTTAAACCTAACCCCTAACACTTACTTTCACCCCAAACCCTAACCCTAATCCTAAGCATTAAACCTAACCCTATCTCTTAACCCTAACGCTAGCCCTTACCCTAACGCCTAGATCTAACCCGAAATTGAACCTACCGCCTAATCCTAACCTTAAGCCCTAATGCTAACACTAACCCTGAATCCTAAACCTACCCGTAACCCTTAACACTAACCCTATCCGTGAACCTTAACCCTGACCCTAACCATTACCCGCACCCAAGCATTTAACCCTGACCCTAACCCTAATCCTCAATGCTAACCCTAAAACTAAACCCTAACCCTAAGCCCAACACTCATCCCTAATCCTATCCCTTAACCCTAACCCTAACCCTAACCCTAATGCTAACCCCTAAACGTAACCCTAACCGTCACCAGTAAACCTAACCCGAACCTCTAACACAAAACATAGCACATAACTCTAACCCTAATACTAACCCTAACCCTAAACCTAACCCTAAACCCTAACTCATAATCTTAAACCTAAGCGTTAACTCTCACGCTATCCTTTAATCCTAACCCTAATCCTAATCTTCAACCCTAAACCTAACACTTAACCCTAACCCTAACCCTAACCCCTGATCTTAACCCTAACCGTAAACCTCAACCCTAAACCAAAGTGTAACCGTTATACCTAACAGTAACCTTTACCCCTAACCCTAATCCCTAACCCTAAGCCCTCACCCTAACACTAAACTTCATCCTTAACCCTAACCATAATCCTAACCCTAAATCTAATTCTCAGACTTCTTGCTTTCTTAGAGTTTAGAAAGCCTGCAATCCTCCCATGCCATGCGTGAAAGGAGGCTCTACCACTGTGTCCTGCATGAAACCCACGGGCCCATACCCAGAGTATGATAGACTGGGTTCTCGGGTACAATCCCAGCCCCCTAAACTCCCCCCGCCCGCCTAATGCAGACAGGGCCCATGCGCTAAGCATAAACAATACCTTTAACAGATAACCCTAACCCTGAACATAACACCCAACCCTGTTCCTATTTCTCCCCTTAACACGTAAACCTCACCGTGCGCCTAACTTTAACCTCTTATGCTAACGTTAATGCATAACCCATTTCCTGAGAACAACCCCTATCCCATAATTCTAACCCTATCTCCTAGTCATCACTGTGACACCTAATCCCTAACCCTAATTCTAAACCGCTAACCCTAACCGTAACCCTACCTACAACCCTAACACTGACAGTAACCCTTACTTCTATTCCCAACGCTATGCCTAACAAAAACCCTAACCCTTGACCCTAACCCTTCACCCTAACCCCTAAGCCTTACCCTAACCCTTAACCCTAATCCTAATCCTAACCATTAAACCTAACCCTAGCTCTTAAAGCTAACTCTAAACCTTACCCTCACGACTAGACCTAACCCTGACACTAACCTAACACCTAACCCTAACCAGAACCCCTAAAGCTAACCCTGAACCCTATCCCTAACCCTAGCAGTAAACTTGAACCCTAAACCTAAGCCCAACCCGTAACCCTAATCCTATCCTTTTACCCTAAAACTAACCCCTAAACCTAACCCCTATACCTCCTCCTAACTCTAATCCCAATCCTAATTCTAACCATACCCCTTCATAAAACACTAACTCCTAACCGCTAACCCTAACACTAATCAAAAACCCTAATCACTAATCCCTAACCCTAATGCTTAACCTTTACCCTAACCGTTAACCCTCACAATAAATCTTAACACTGACCCTAACCTTAACATTTAACTCTAAGCCTAACCCTTAACCCTACAGTAAGGAAGACCCTTAATGCTAATGGGATCCCTTATCCCTAACCCTAACACTACAGCTAAAAATAACCCTAACCTTTGATCCTGAAACCTAACCCCTAACACTTACTTTAACCCCAAACCCTAACCCTAATCCTAAGCATTAAACCTAACCCTATCTCTTAACCCTAACGCTAGCCCTTACCCTAACGCCTAGATCTAACCCTAAATCTAACCTACCGCCTAATCCTAACCTTAAGCCCTAATGCTAACACTAACCCTGAACCCTAAACCTACCCGTAACCCTTAACACTAACCCTATCCGTGAACCTTAACCCTGACCCTAATCATTACCC
>NW_027182847.1:957500-1025000 GCF_041146395.1 Eulemur rufifrons
TAACCCTAAGCCCTCACCCTAACACTAAACTTCATTCTTAACCCTAACCATAATCCTAACCCTAAATCTAATTCTCAGACTTCTTGCTTTCTTAGAGTTTAGAAAGCCTGCAATCCTCCCATGCCATGCGTGAAAGGAGGCTCTACCACTGTGTCCTGCATGAAACCCACGGGCCCATACCCAGAGTATGATAAAGTGGGTTCCCGGGTACAATCCCAGGCCCCTAAACTCCCCCCGCCCGCCTACTGCAGACAGGGCCCGTGCGCTAAGCATAAACAATACCTTTATCAGATAACCCTAACCCTGAACATAACACCCAACCCTGTTCCTATTTCTCCCCTTAACACATAAACCTCACCGTGCGCCTAACATTAACCTCTTATCCTAACGATAATGCATAACCCATTTCCTGAGAAGAACCCCTATCCCATAATTCTAACCCTATCTCCTAGTCATCACTGTGACACCTAATCCCTAACCCTAATTCTAAACCGCTAACCCTAACCGTAACCCTACCTACAACCCTAACACTGACAGTAACCCTTACTTCTAACCCCAACGCTATGCCTAACAAAAACCCTAACCCTAACCCTAACCCTAACCCTACCGACTAGACCTAACCCTGACACTAACCTTAACTTAACCCTAACCAGAACCCCTAAAGCTAAGCCTGAACCCTATCCCTAACCCCAGTAGTAAACTTTAACCCTAAACCTAAACCCAACCCGTAACCCTAATCCTATCCTTTTACCCTAAAACTAACCCCTAAACCTAACCCCTATACCGCACCCTAACTCTAACCCCAGTCCTAAATCTAACCATATCCCTTCATAAAAAACTAACTCCTAACCGCTAACCCTAACACTAACCAAAAACCCTAATCACTAATCCCTAACCCTAACGCTTAACCTTTACCCTAACCGTTAACCCTCACCCTAAATCTTAACACTGACCCGAACCTGAAACTTTAACTCTAAGCCTAACCCTTAACCCTACAGTAAGGAAGACCCTTAATGCTAATGGGATCCCTTATCCCTAACCCTAATACTACAGCTAAAAATAACCCTAACCTTGGATCCTTAAACCTAACCCCTAACACTTACTTTAACCCCAAACCCTAACCCTAATCCTAAGCATTAAACCTAACCCTATCTCTTAAGCCTAACGCTAGCCCTTACCCTAACGCCTAGATCTAACCCTAAATCTAACCTACCGCCTAATCCTAACCTTAAGCCCTAATGCTAACTCTAACCCTGAACCCTAAACCTACCCGTAACCCTTAACACTAACCCTATCCGTGAACCTTAACCCTGACCCTAACCATTACCCGCACCCAAGCATTTAACCCTGACCCTAACCCTAATCCTTAATGCTAACCCTAACACTAAACCCTAACCCTAAGCCCAACACTTATCCCTAATCCTATCCCTTAACCCTAACCCTAACCCTAATGCTACCCCCTAAACGTAACCCTAACCGTGACCAGTAAACCTAACCCTAACCTCTAACACAAACAATAGCACATAACTCTAACCCTAAAACTAACCCTAACCCTAACGCTAAACCCTAACTCTTAACCTTAACCCTAAGCGTTAACTCTCACGCTAACCTTTAATCCTAACCCTAATCCTAATCTTCAACCCTAAACCTAACACTTAACCCTAACCCTGTACCAAACCCTAACCCCTCATCTTAACCCTAACCGTAAACCTCAACCCTAAACCAAAGTGTAACTGTTAAACCTAAGAGTAACCTTTAACCCTAACCCTAATCCCTAACCCTAAGCCCTCACCCTAACACTAAACTTCATCCTTAACCCTAACCATAATCCTAACCCTAAATCTAATTCTCAGACTTCTTGCTTTCTTAGAGTTTAGAAAGCCTGCAATCCTTCCATGCCATGCGTGAAAGGAGGCTCTACCACTGCGTCCTGCATGAAACCCACGGGCTCATACCCAGAGTATGATAGAGTGGGTTCCCGGGTACAATCCCAGCCCCCTAAACTCCCCCCGCCCGCCCTATGCAGACAGGGCCCGTGCGCTAAGCATAAACAATACCTTTAACAGATAACCCTAACCCTGAACATAACACCCAACCCTGTTCCTATTTCTCCCCTTAACACGTAAACCTCACCGTGCGCCTAACTTTAACCTCTTATCCTAACGTTAATGCATAACCCATTTCCTGAGAACAACCCCTATCCCATAATTCTAACCCTATCTCCTAGTCATCACTGTGACACCTAATCCCTAACCCTAATTCTAAACCGCTAACCATAACCGTAACCCTACCTACTACCGTAACACTGACAGTAACCCTTACTTCTAACCCCAACGCTATGCCTAACAAAAACCCTAACCCTTGACCCTAACCCTTCACCCTAACCCCTAAGCCTTACCCTAACCCTTAACCCTAATCCTAATCCTAACCATTAAACCTAACCCTAGCTCTTAAAGCTAACCCTAAACCTTACCCTCACGACTAGACCTAACCCTCACACTAACCTAACACCTAACCCTAACCAGAACCCCTAAAGCTAACCCTGAACCCTATCCCTAACCCTAGCAGTAAACTTTAACCCTAAACCTAAGCCCAACCCGTAACCCTAATCCTATCCTTTTACCCTAAAACTAACCCCTAAACCTAACCCCTATACCTCACCCTAACTCTAACCCCAATCCTAATTCTAACCATACCCCTTCATAAAACACTAACTCCTAACCGCTAACCCTAACACTAACCAAAAACCCTAATCACTAATCCCTAACCCTAACGCTTAACCTTTACCCTAACCGTTAACCCTCACCCTAAATCTTAACACTGACCCTAACCTTAACCTTTAACTCTAAGCCTAACCCTTAACCCTACAGTAAGGAAGACCCATAATGCTAATGGGATCCCTTATCCCTAACCCTAACACTACAGCTAAAAATAACCCTAACCTTTGATCCTTAAACCTAACCCCTAACACTTACTTTCACCCCAAACCCTAACCCTAATCCTAAGCATTAAAACTAACCCTATCTCTTAACCCTAACGCTAGCCCTTACCCGAACGCCTAGATCTAACCCTAAATCTAACCTACCGCCTAATCCTAACCTTAAGCCCTAATGTTAACTCTAACCCTGAACCCTAAACCTACCCGTAACCCTTAACACTAACCCTATCCGTGAACCTTAACCCTGATCCTAACCATTACCCGCACCCAAGCATTTAACCCTGACCCTAACCCTAATCCTTAATGCTAACCCTAACACTAAACCCTAATCCTAAGCCCAACACTTATCCCTAATCCTATCCCTTAACCCGAACCCTAACCCTAATGCTACCCCCTAAACGTAATCCTAATCGTGACCAGTAAAAATAACCTTAACCTCTAACACAAACCATAGCACATAACTCTAACCCTAAAACTAACCCTAACCCTAACGCTAAACCCTAACTCTTAACCTTAACCCTAAGCGTTAACTCTCACGCTAACCTTTAATCCTAACCCTAATCCTGATCTTCAAGCCTAAACTTAACACTTAACCCTAACCCTGTACCAAACCCTAACCCCTCATCTTAACCCTAACCGTAAACCTCAACCCTAAACCAAAGTGTAACCGTTAAACCTAAGAGTTACCTTTAACCCTAACCCTAATCCCTAACCCTAAGCCCTCACCCTAACACTAAACTTCATCCTTAACCCTAACCAGAATCCTAACCCTAAATCTAATTCTCAGACTTCTTGCTTTCTTAGAGTTTAGAAAGCCTGCCATCCTCCCATGCCATGCGTGAAAGGAGGCTCTACCACTGCGTCCTGCATGAAACCGACCGGCCCATACCCAGAGTATGATAGAGTGGGTTCCCGGGTACAATCCCAGCCCCCTAAACTCCCCCCGCCCGCCCAATGCAGACAGGGCCCGTGCGCTAAGCATAAACAAAACCTTTAACAGATAACCCTAACCCTGAACATAACACCCAACCCTGTTCCTATTTCTCCCCTTAACACGTAAACCTCACCGTGCGCCTAACTTTAACCTGTTATCCTAACGTTAATGCATAACCCATTTCCTGAGAACAACCCCTATCCCATAATTCTAACCCTATCTCCTAGTCATCACTGTGACACCTAATCCCTAACCCTTATTCTAAACCGCTAACCCTAACCGTAACCCTACCTACAACCCTAACACTGACAGTAACCCTTACTTCCAACCCCAACGCTATGCCTAACAAAAACCCTAACCCTTGACCCTAACCCTTCACACTAACCCCTAAGCCTTACCCTAACCCTTAACCCTAATCCTAATCCTAACCATTAAACCTAACCCTAGCTCTTAAAGCTAACCCTAAACCTTACCCTCACGACTAGACCTAACCCTGACACTAACCTAACACCTAACCCTAACCAGAACCCCTAAAGCTAACCCTGAACCCTATCCCTAACCCTAGCAGTAAACTTTAACCCTAAACTAAGCCCAATCCGTAACCCTAATCCTATCCTTTTACCCTAAAACTAACCCCTAAACCTAACCCCTATACCTCACCCTAACTCTAACCCCAATCCTAATTCTAACCATACCCCTTCATAAAACACTAACTCCTAACCGCTAACCCTAACACTATCCAAAAAGCCTAATCACTAATCCCTAACCCTAACGCTTAACCTTTACCCTAACCGTTAACCCTCACCCTAAATCTTAACACTGACCCTAACCTTAACCTTTAACTCTAAGCCTAACCCTTAACCCTACATTAAGGAAGACCCTTAATGCTAATGGGATCCCTTATCCCTAACCCTAACACTACATCTAAAAATAACCCAAACCTTGGATCCTTAAACCTAACCTCTAACACTTACTTTAACCCCAAACCCTAACCCTAATCCTAAGCATTAAACCTAACCCTATCTCTTAACCCTAACGCTAGCCCTTACCCTAAGGCCTACATCTAACCCTAAATCTAACCTACCGCCTAATCCTAACCTTAAGCCCTAATGCTAACTCTAACCCTGAACCCTAAACCTACCCGTAACCCTTAACACTAACCCTATTCGTGAACCTTAATCCTGACCCTAACCATTACCCGCACCCAAGCATTTAACCCTGACCCTAACCCTAATCCTTACTGCTAAGCCTAACACTAAACCCTAACCCTAAGCCCAACAGTTATCCCTAATCCTGTCCCTTAACCCTAACCCTAACCCTAAGGCTACCCCCTAAACGTAACCCTCACCGTGACCAGTAAACCTAACCCTAACCTCTAACACAAACCATAGCACATAACTCTAACCCTAAAACTAACCCTAACCCTAACCCTAAACCCTAACTCTAAACCTTAACCCTAAGCGTTAACTCTCACGCTAACCTTTAATCCTAACCCTAATCCTAATCTTCAACCCTAAACCTAACACTTAACCCTAACCCTGTACCAAACCCTAACCCCTCATCTTAACCCTAACCGTAAACCTCAACCCTAAACCAAAGTGTAACTGTTAAACCTAAGAGTAACCTTTAACCCTAACCCTAATCCCTAACCCTAAGCCCTCACCCTAACACTAAACTTCATCCTTAACCCTAACCAGAATCCTAACCCTAAATCTAATTCTCAGACTTCTTGCTTTCTTAGAGTTTAGAAAGCCTGCAATCCTCCCATGGCTTGCATGAAAGGAGGCTCTACCACTCTGTCCTGCATGAAACCCACGGGACCATACCCAGAGTATGATAGAGTGGGTTCCCGGGTACAATCCCAGCCCCCTAAACTCCCCCCGCCTGCCTAATGCAGACAGGGCCCGTGCGCTAAGCATAAACAATACCTTTAACAGATAACCCTAACCCTGAACATAACACCCAACCCTGTTCCTATTTCTCCCCTTAACACGTAAACCTCACCGTGCGCCTAACTTTAACCTGTTATCCTAACGTTAATGCATAACCCATTTCCTGAGAACAACCCCTATCCCATAATTCTAACCCTATCTCCTAGTCATCACTGTGACACCTAATCCCTAACCCTAATTCTAAACCGCTAACCCTAACCGTAACCCTACCTACAACCCTAACACTGACAGTAACCCTTACTTCTAACCCCAATGCTATGCCTAACAAAAACCCTAACCCTTGACCCTAACCCTTCACCCTAACCCCTAAGCCTTACCCTAACCCTTAACCCTAATCCTAATCCTAACCATTAAACCTAACCCTAGCTCTTAAAGCTAACCCTAAACCTTACCCTCACGACTAGACCTAACCCTCACACTAACCTAACACCTAACCCTAACCAGAACCCCTAAAGCTAACCCTGAACCCTATCCCTAACCCTAGCAGTAAACTTTAACCCTAAACCTAAGCCCAACCCGTAACCCTAATCCTATCCTTTTACCCTAAAACTAACCCCTAAACCTAACCCCTATACCTCACCCTAACTCTAACCCCAATCCTAATTCTAACCATACCCCTTCATAAAACACTAACTCCTAACCGCTAACCCTAACACTAACCAAAAACCCTAATCACTAATCCCTAACCCTAACGCTTAACCTTTACCCTAACCGTTAACCCTCACCCTAAATCTTAACCCTGACCCGAACCTTCACCTTTAACTCTAAGCCTAATCCTTAACCCTACAGTAAGGAAGACCCTTAATGCTAATGGGATCCCTTATCCCTAACCCTAACACTACAGCTAAAAATAACCCTAACCTTTGATTCTTAAACCTAACCCCTAACACTTACTTTAACCCCAAACCCTAACCCTAATCTAAGCATTAAACCTAACCCTATCTCTTAACCCTAATGCTAACCCTTACCCTAACGCCTAGATCTAACCCTAAATCTGACCTACCGCCTAATCCTAACCTTAAGCCCTAATGCTAACTCTAACCCTGAACCCTAAACCTACCCGTAACCCTTAACACTAACCCTATCCCTAACCCCCTTACCCTAACTCTGTTAACCCTAACCCTCAACCCTGACCCTAACCTTAAACCTTAATCCTAACCATGCGTGAGATGAGCCTCTGCCTTTGTCCTGCGTGACAGTTCAAGCCCAACACCCAGGGTACGATGAAGTGGGGACACAGCCTTGCTCCACACCCATAGTGCCCCGTACGTTAGACAGGGCCCGTGCCCTAACACACACCGTTAAACGTAAGCCCTAACCCTATCACTAAACCAAACCCTTCGTAAGCCCTGAATCTAACTCTTAACAGTAACCCTAATCCCTGACCCTTACTCTTGCCTCTCACCCTAACCCTAAACCCAACCACTAAACATAATCCTAATCTCTAACCCTAACAGTAATCCTAACCCTAATTCTAAGCTAAAACTCTAACCCCTAAATCTAATCCTAGTCCCTAACACCTAACCTTACCCTAAACCGAATTCCAATTCTCAGACTTTTTCAATTCAAAAACTTATAAAAGCCTAGAATCCACCAATGCCGTGTCTGAGATGAGCGTCCGCCCCTATGTCCTGCATGACAGGCAGGCGCCAATGCCCAGGGTACTATGGAGTGGAGTCCTGGGGTCTGTAGGCTTGCTAAACTCCAGTTTGGAAGAATTGCTATAGTCATATATAGGGATGCTTACATTTACTTATAGAAAGCAACTATTGATGTGTGATTTGTAGGCTTGCCTTACTCTAGTTTGGATGAAGAAGCTGAATCATATATAGGAATATTAGCTTTGAGTTAGAGGAAGCATCTATGGGGGGTGCTTTTTTGGCTTGTTAAACTCTGGTTTGGAAGAAGTTCGAGAGTCTTATATAGGAACGATATCATTCATTCAGAGAAAGCAATTATAGGGAGTTGGTTTGTAGGCTTGCTAAGCTCTAGTTTGGAGGAAGGCGAGAGTCATATATAGAACGCTTACGTTCACATAAAGCGTCTACGGGGGGACGGTTTCTAGGCTTCCTAAACTCTAGCTTGGAAAAAGAGGACAGTTATGTATAGGAACTCTCGGCGGGGGATTTGTAGCATTGCTAAAATCTTAGATTGGAAAAGTTGCGAGAGTCATACATAGGAATGTTAACATTCACTCAATGAAAGCAACTATAAGGGGTGCTTTCCAGGCTGGCTACACTCTAATTTGGAAAAAGTGCGACAGTCATATATAGGAAGGCTTATATTCACTCAGACAAAGCAATTATGTGTAGGTGTATAGTAGGCATGCTAACTCTAGTTTGGAAAATTTCGAGAGCCATGTATAAGAAAGCTTACAGTAACTTAGAGAAAGCAACGAACAGGGGTGGAGTGTAGACTTGCTAAACTCTAGTTTGGAGGAAGTGCCATAGTCATATATAGGAACGCTTAAATTCGTTCAGAGAAAACAGCTGTCGGGGATTGGTTTGTAGACTTATTCAACTCTAGTTTGGAAGAAGTGCGAGAGACATATATAGGAATGTTTACATTGACTCAAAGAAAGCAACTATGGGGGAGTGTTATTTTGGCATGCCAGATGCTAGTTAGGAAGAAGTACAAGACTCATATATAGGAACGCTTACATTCACACAGCGAGAGCAACTACGGAGTAGTGTCAGGTAGACATATTAAAGTCTAGCTTGGGAGAAGTTCCAGAGTCCTATATAGGAAAGGTAACAGCCACTTTGAAAAAGCAAGTCTTGGCGGGTGGTTTGTAGGCCTGCAAAACCTTGTTTTGGTTGAAGTGTGAGAATCATATATGAGAACGCTTACATTCACTCAGAGAAAGCAACGATGGGGTTGTTTGTAGGCTTACTAAACTGCAGTTTAGAAGAAGCAGGAGAATCACATATAGGAGCACATACATTTTGACGCACTGAAAGTAACTATGGGGTGGTGTTTTATAGGCATGCTAAACTCTAGTTTGGATGAAGTTTGAGAATCACATATAAGAAAGCTTAGAGTCACTTAGAGAAAGCAAATCTCTGGGTGTGGAATGTAGGCCTGCTAAACTCTATTTTGGTTTAAGAGTGAGAGTCATATATGGGAAGGCTTACATTCCCTCAGAGAAAGCAACGACGGCGTGGTGGTTTGTAGGCATACTAAACTCTAGTTTGGAAGAAGTAGGAGAATGATATATGGGAACGCTTACATTCACGTAGAGAAAGCAATTATGGGGTGGCGTTTTTGTAGCCATGCTAATCTCTAGTTTGGAAGAAGTTAAGGAGTAATATATAGGAAAGGGTACAGTCATAGAAACCAACTCTCGGGGGATGTTTTGTACACCTGCAAAACTCCAGTTTGGAAGAAGGGGGAGAGTCATATTGGGGACCGCGTGCATTCACTCAGAGAAATCAACGATGGGATTGTGATTTGTAGGCATAGTCAACTCTAGTTTGGAAGAAGTACGAGAATCGTATATAGGAAAGCTTACCTTCACGCAGAGAAAGCAACTATGGAGTGATGTTTGTATGCCTACTAAAATATAGTTTGGAGGAAGTTCGAGAGCCATATCTGGGAAGCTTACAGTCACTTAGAGAAAGCAACTCTCGGGGGTGTTTCGTAGGCCTGCTAAACTCTATTTTCAATGAAGTGTTAGAATAATATATGGGAACTCAGGGAAAGCAACGTTGTGGTTGTGGTTCCTAGGCATACTAACCTGTAATTTGGAAAAAGCAAGAGAATCACATGTAGAACCGCTTACATTCCGGCACCGAATGCAACTATGGGGTGGTGTTTTGTAGGGTGCAAAACTCTAGTTTGGACGAAGTTTGAGAGTCATATATAGGAAAGTTTAAAGTCACGTAGAGAAAGCAACTCTCTGGGTGTGGAATGTAGAGTTATTTTGGTTGAAATAGTTATATTGGTTGAAGTGTGAGAGTCATATATGGGAATGCTTACATTCACTCAGAGAAAACAACGTTTGGGTGGTGGTTTGTAGGGCATACTAAACTGTAGTTTGGAAGAAGTACGAGAGTCCTATATAGGAACACTTACATTCACACAGAGAAAGCACTTATGGCATCAGGTTTTGTAGGCATGCTAAACTGCAGTTTGGAAGAAGTTGGAGAACCTTATACAGGAAAGATTACCGTCACCTAGGGAAAGCAACTCTCGGGAGATTTTTTTTGTACACATGCTAAACTCTAATTTGGATGAAGTGTGAGAGTCAAACATGGGACCGCTTACATTCCCTCAGAGAAACAACACTGGGGTGGTTTTTGTAGGCATACTAAATAGTTTGGAAGAAGTACGAGAATGATATTTGGGAAAGCTTACATTCACACAGAGAAAGCAACTACGGGGTGGTGTTTTGTAAGCATGCTATAGTTTGGAAGAAGTTCTAAACCTGAACAGTCACTTAGAGAAAGCAACTCTTGGTGGGTGATTTTTAGGTCTGCTAAATTGTATTTTGAAAGAAGTACCAGAGTCATATATACTAATGCTTACATTCATGCAAAGAAAAAACCATGGGGTGATGTTTTGTGGGCATGTTAACCTGTAGTTTGGAAGAAGTTGGAGAGTCTTATTTAGGAAAGCTTACAGTCACCTAGAGAAAGTAACTCTCGGGAGAGCCTTTCTTGGCCTGCTAAACTCTACTTTGCATCAATTGTGAGAGTCAAACATGGGAATGCTTTCATTCATTCAGAGAACGCAACGTTTGGGTGGTGGTTTGTAGGCATTCTAAACTGTATTTTGGAGGAAGTACGAGAGTCATGTATATGAACGCTTACATTCAGGCAGAGAAAGCAACTCTGGGGTCGTATTTTGTTGGCATGCTAAACTGTGGTTTGGAAGAAGTTCGAGAGTCTTATATAGGAAAGATTACAGTGACACAGAGAAAACAACTCTCGGAAGTTTATTGGTAGGCCTGCTAAACTCTAACTTGGATGAAATGTGAGAACACTTGCATTCATTCACTCAGAGAAAGAAACATGGTGATGGTTTGAAGGCATAATAACTGTAGTTGGGAAGAAGTAGGAGAGTCATATATATGAACGGTTACATTCACGCAGAGAACGCAACTGTGGGGTGACGATGTATGCATGTTAATCTGTAGTTTGGAGGAAGTGCGAGAGTCATATCTGGGGAAAATTACAGTCACTTAGGGAAAGGAACCATCCTGGGTTGGTTTGTAGATCTGCTAAATTCTATTTTGGAAACAGAGTGTGAGTCATATATGGGGACGCTTATGTTCACTCATAGAAAGCAACCACTGCGTGGTGTTTTGTTGGCATGGTGTAGTTTGAAAGAAGTTGGAGATTCTTATATAGGAAAGTTTACAATCACCTAGAGAAAGCAAATCACGGGGTGTTGTTTGTAGGCCTGCTAAACTCTAATTTAGATGAAGTGAGAGAGGCATATATATGAACGCTTATATTGATGCAGAGAAAGCAACTATGGGGTGGTGTTTTGTAGGCATGCTAAAATATAATTGGGAAGAAGTTCAAAAACAGACAGTCACTTAGAGAAAGCCACTCTCGGCGGTTGATTTTTCGGTGTGCTAAATTGTATTATGAAAGAAGTACCAGAGTCATATATACAAACGCTTACATTCCTGCAGAGAAAGCAACTCTGGGGTGGTGTTTTCTAGGCAAGCTAAACTCTAATTTGGACGAAGTTTGAGAATCACATATAAGAAAGCTTAGTCGCTTAAAGCAAATCTCTGGGTGTGGAATGTAGGCGTGCTAAACTCTATTTTGGTTTCAGAGTGAGAGTCATATATGGGAAGGCTTACATTCGCTCAGAGAAAGCAACGATGGTGTGGTGGTTTGTAGGCATACTGAACTCTAGTTTGGAAGATGTAGGAGAATGATATATGGGAACGCTTACATTCATGCAGAGAAAGCAATTATGGGGTGGCTTTTTTGTAGCCATGCTAATCTCTATTTTGCAAGAAGTTAAAGAGAAATATATAGGAAAGCGTACCGTCATTTATAGAAACCAACTTTCGGGGGGTGGTTTGTAGGCCTGCAAAACTCTACTTTGGAAGAAGGGGGAGAATCATATGGGGGACTGGGTACATTCACTCGGAGAAATCAACGATGGGGTTGTGGTTTGTAGGCATACTAAACTCTAGTTTGGAAGAAGGACGAGAATCATATATAGGAACGCTTACATTCATGCAGAGAAAGCAACTATGGAGTGATGTTTGTATGCCTACTAAACGATAGATTGGAGGATGCTCGAGAGTCATATCTGGAAAGCTTACATTCATTTAGAGAAAGCAACTCTCTGGGGGTGGTTCGTAGGCCTGCTAAACTCTATTTTCAATGAAGTGTTCGAATCATATACAGGAACGCTTACATTCACTCAGAGAAAGCAACGTTGGGGTGGCCGTTTTTGAGCATACTAAACTCTACTTTGGAAGAGGTACGAGAGACAAATACTAACGCTTACATTAACACAGAGAAAGCAAATACGGGGTGCTGTAGTGCAGGCATGCTAAACTATAGATTAGAAGAAGTTCGAAAGCTGACAGTCACTTAGAGAAAGCAACTCTTGGCGGGTGATTTTTAGGTCTGCTAAATTGTATTTTGAAAGACGTACCAGAGTCATATACAAACGCTTACATTCATGCAGAGAAAGAAACTATGGGGTGATGTGTTGTGGGGATGCTAAACTGCAGTTTGGAAGGTGTTCGAGAGTGTTATATAGGATAGCTTACAGTCACCTAGAGAAAGCAACACTCGGGACAGCTTTACAAGCCTCTAAACACTAATTAGCAGCAATTGTGAGAGTCAAACATGGGAACGCTTACATTCACTCAGAGAACGCAACGTTTGGGTGGCTGGTTTTTAAGCATTCTAAACTGTATTTTGGAGGAAGTAGGAGAGTCATATATACGAATGCTTACATTCACGCAGAGAAAGCAACTCTGTGGTCGTATTTTGTTGGCATGCTAAACTGTGGTTTGGAAGAAGTTCGAGAGCCTTATATACGAAAGATTACAGTGACACAGAGAAAACAACTCTCTGTAGTTTCTTGGTAGGTCTGCTAAACTGTGATTTGGATGAAGTGTGAGAACGCTTGCATTCACTCAGAGAAAGAACTTTGTCGTGGTGGTTTGTAGGAATAACAACTGTAGTTCGAAGAAGTAGGAGAGTCATATATGAACGGTTACATTCACGCAGAGAAAGCAACTGTGGGGTGGCGTATGTAATCATCATAATCTGTAGTTTGGAGGAAGTTCGAGAGTCATATCTGGGGAAAATTAGAGTCACATAGAGAAAGGAACAATCGGGGGCTGGTGTGTAGGTCTGCTAAATTCTATTTTGGAAGAAGAGTGAGAGTCATATATGGGAACGCTTATGTTGACTCAGAGAAATCAACGATGGGACGCTGTATTGTTGGCATGCTAAACTGTAGTTTGGAAGAAGTTCGAGAGTCTTATATAGGAAAGTTTACAGTCACCTAGAGAAAGCAACTCACAGGAGGTGGTTTGTAAGCCGCTAAACTCTAATTTGGGTGAAGTGAAAGAGGCATACATGGATACGCTTCATTCACTCAGAGAAAGGTAAATTGGGGTGCCGGTTTGTAGGTATACTAACTCCAGTTTGGAAGAAGTACTAGAGTCATATATATGAACGCTTATATGGACGCAGAGAAAGCAACTATGGGGTGGTGTTTTGTAGGCCTGCTAAAATATAGTTTGGAAGAAGTTCGAAAGCAGACAGTCACTTAGAGAAAGCAACTCTCGGCGGTTCATTTTTCGGTCTGCTGAATTGTATTTTGAAAGAAATACCAGAGTCATATATTCAAACGCTTACATTCATGCAGAGAAAGCAACTCTGGGGTGGTGTTTTCTAGGCATGCTAAACTCTAGTTTGGACGAAGTTTGAGAATCACATATAAGAAAGCTTAGAGTCGCTTAAAGCAAATCTCTGGGTGTGGAATGTAGGCGTGCTAAACTCTATTTTGGTTTCGGAGTGAGAGTCATATATGGGAAGGCTTACATTCACTCAGAGAAAGCAACGATGGTGTGGTGGTTTGTAGGCATACTGAACTCTAGTTTGGAAGAAGTAGGAGAATGATATATGGGAACGCTTACATTCATGCAGAGAAAGCAATTATGGGGTGGCTTTTTTGTAGCCATGCTAATCTCTATTTTGCAAGAAGTTAAAGAGAAATATATAGGAAAGCGTACCGTCATTTATAGAAACCAACTTTCGGGGGATGGTTTGTAGGCCTGCAAAACTCTACTTTGGAAGAAGGGGGAGAATCATATGGGGGACTGGGTACATTCACTCGGAGAAATCAACGATGGGGTTGTGGTTTGTAGGCATACTAAACTCTAGTTTGGAAGAAGGACGAGAATCATATATAGGAACGCTTACATTCATGCAGAGAAAGCAACTATGGAGTGATGTTTGTATGCCTACTAAACGATAGATTGGAGGATGCTCGAGAGTCATATCTGGAAAGCTTACATTCATTTAGAGAAAGCAACTCTCTGGGGGTGGTTCGTAGGCCTGCTAAACTCTATTTTCAATGAAGTGTTCGAATCATATACAGGAACGCTTACATTCACTCAGAGAAAGCAACGTTGGGGTGGCCGTTTTTGAGCATACTAAACTCTACTTTGGAAGAGGTACGAGAGACAAATACTAACGCTTACATTAACACAGAGAAAGCAAATACGGGGTGCTGTAGTGCAGGCATGCTAAACTATAGATTAGAAGAAGTTCGAAAGCTGACAGTCACTTAGAGAAAGCAACTCTTGGCGGGTGATTTTTAGGTCTGCTAAATTGTATTTTGAAAGACGTACCAGAGTCATATACAAACGCTTACATTCATGCAGAGAAAGAAACTATGGGGTGATGTGTTGTGGGGATGCTAAACTGCAGTTTGGAAGGAGTTCGAGAGTGTTATATAGGATAGCTTACAGTCACCTAGAGAAAGCAACACTCGGGACAGCTTTACAAGCCTCTAAACACTAATTAGCAGCAATTGTGAGAGTCAAACATGGGAACGCTTACATTCACTCAGAGAACGCAACGTTTGGGTGGCTGGTTTTTAAGCATTCTAAACTGTATTTTGGAGGAAGTAGGAGAGTCATATATACGAATGCTTACATTCACGCAGAGAAAGCAACTCTGTGGTCGTATTTTGTTGGCATGCTAAACTGTGGTTTGGAAGAAGTTCGAGAGCCTTATATACGAAAGATTACAGTGACACAGAGAAAACAACTCTCTGTAGTTTCTTGGTAGGTCTGCTAAACTGTGATTTGGATGAAGTGTGAGAACGCTTGCATTCACTCAGAGAAAGAACTTTGTCGTGGTGGTTTGTAGGAATAACAACTGTAGTTCAAAGAAGTAGGAGAGTCATATATGAACGGTTACATTCACGCAGAGAAAGCAACTGTGGGGTGGCGTATGTAATCATCATAATCTGTAGTTTGGAGGAAGTTCGAGAGTCATATCTGGGGAAAATTAGAGTCACATAGAGAAAGGAACAATCGGGGGCTGGTGTGTAGGTCTGCTAAATTCTATTTTGGAAGAAGAGTGAGAGTCATATATGGGAACGCTTATGTTGACTCAGAGAAATCAACGATGGGACGCTGTATTGTTGGCATGCTAAACTGTAGTTTGGAAGAAGTTCGAGAGTCTTATATAGGAAAGTTTACAGTCACCTAGAGAAAGCAACTCACAGGAGGTGGTTTGTAAGCCGCTAAACTCTAATTTGGATGAAGTGAAAGAGGCATACATGGATACGCTTCATTCACTCAGAGAAAGGTAAATTGGGGTGCCGGTTTGTAGGTATACTAACTCCAGTTTGGAAGAAGTACTAGAGTCATATATATGAACGCTTATATGGACGCAGAGAAAGCAACTATGGGGTGGTGTTTTGTAGGCCTGCTAAAATATAGTTTGGAAGAAGTTCGAAAGCAGACAGTCACTTAGAGAAAGCAACTCTCGGCGGTTCATTTTTCAGTCTGCTGAATTGTATTTTGAAAGAAATACCAGAGTCATATATTCAAACGCTTACATTCATGCAGAGAAAGCAACTCTGGGGTGGTGTTTTCTAGGCATGCTAAACTCTAGTTTGGACGAAGTTTGAGAATCACATATAAGAAAGCTTAGAGTCGCTTAAAGCAAATCTCTGGGTGTGGAATGTAGGCGTGCTAAACTCTATTTTGGTTTCGGAGTGAGAGTCATATATGGGAAGGCTTACATTCACTCAGAGAAAGCAACGATGGTGTGGTGGTTTGTAGGCATACTGAACTCTAGTTTGGAAGAAGTAGGAGAATGATATATGGGAACGCTTACATTCATGCAGAGAAAGCAATTATGGGGTGGCTTTTTTGTAGCCATGCTAATCTCTATTTTGCAAGAAGTTAAAGAGAAATATATAGGAAAGCGTACCGTCATTTATAGAAACCAACTTTCGGGGGATGGTTTGTAGGCCTGCAAAACTCTACTTTGGAAGAAGGGGGAGAATCATATGGGGGACTGGGTACATTCACTCGGAGAAATCAACGATGGGGTTGTGGTTTGTAGGCATACTAAACTCTAGTTTGGAAGAAGGACGAGAATCATATATAGGAACGCTTACATTCATGCAGAGAAAGCAACTATGGAGTGATGTTTGTATGCCTACTAAACGATAGATTGGAGGATGCTCGAGAGTCATATCTGGAAAGCTTACATTCATTTAGAGAAAGCAACTCTCTGGGGGTGGTTCGTAGGCCTGCTAAACTCTATTTTCAATGAAGTGTTCGAATCATATACAGGAACGCTTACATTCACTCAGAGAAAGCAACGTTGGGGTGGCCGTTTTTGAGCATACTAAACTCTACTTTGGAAGAGGTACGAGAAACATAAATACGAACGCTTACATTAACACAGAGAAAGCAAATACGGGGTGCTGTAATGCAGGCATGCTAAACTATAGATTGGAAGATGTTCGAAAGCTGACAGTCACTTAGAGAAAGCAACTCTTGGCGGGTGATTTTTAGGTCTGCTAAATTGTATTTTGAAAGACGTACCAGAGTCATATACAAACGCTTACATTCATGCAGAGAAAGAAACTATGGGGTGATGTGTTGTTGGCATGCTAAACTGCAGTTTGGAAGGAGTTCGAGAGTGTTATATAGGATAGCTTACAGTCACCTAGAGAAAGCAACACTCGGGACAGCTATACAAGCCTCTAAACACTAATTAGCAGCAATTGTGAGAGTCAAACATGGGAACGCTTACATTCACGGAGAGAACACAACGTTTGGGTGGTGGTTTGTAGGCATAATAACTGTAGTTCGGAAGAAGTAGGAGAGTCATATATATGAACGGTTACATTCACGCAGAGAAAGAAACTGTTGGGTGGTGTATGTACGCATGTTAATCTATACTTTGGAGGAAGTTCGAGAGTCATATCTGGGGAAAATTGCAGTCACTTAGAGAAAGCAACAATCGGGGGCCGTTTTGTAGATCTGCTAAATTCTATTTTGGAAGAAGAGTGAAATTCATATGTGGGAACGCTTATGTTCACTCAGAGAAATCAACGATGGGGCAGTGTTTCGTTGGGATGCTAAAGTGTAGTTTGGAAGAAGTTCGCGAGTCTTATATAAGAAAGCTTACAGTCACCTAGACAAAGTAACTCTCGGCAGATTGTTTCTAAGCGTGCTAAACTCTAATTTGCATCAATTGTGAGAGTCAAACATGGGAACGCTTACATTCAGTCAGAGAACGCAACGTTTGGGTGGTGGTTTGTAAGCATTCTAAACTGTATTTTGGAGGAAGTAGGAGAGTCATATATACGAATGCTTACATTCACGCAGAGAAAGCAACTCTGTGGTCGTATTTTGTTGGCATGCTAAACTGTGGTTTGGAAGAAGTTCGAGAGCCTTATATACGAAAGATTACAGTGACACAGAGAAAACAACTCTCTGTAGTTTCTTGGTAGGTCTGCTAAACTGTGATTTGGATGAAGTGTGAGAACGCTTGCATTCACTCAGAGAAAGAACTTTGTCGTGGTGGTTTGTAGGAATAACAACTGTAGTTCGAAGCAGTAGGAGAGTCATATATGAACGGTTACATTCACGCAGAGAAAGCAACTGTGGGGTGGCGTATGTAATCATCATAATCTGTAGTTTGGAGGAAGTTCGAGAGTCATATCTGGGGAAAATTAGAGTCACATAGAGAAAGGAACAATCGGGGGCTGGTGTGTAGGTCTGCTAAATTCTATTTTGGAAGAAGAGTGAGAGTCATATATGGGAACGCTTATGTTGACTCAGAGAAATCAACGATGGGACGCTGTATTGTTGGCATGCTAAACTGTAGTTTGGAAGAAGTTCGGGAGTCTTATATAGGAAAGTTTACAGTCACCTAGAGAAAGCAACTCACAGGAGGTGGTTTGTAAGCCGCTAAACTCTAATTTGGGTGAAGTGAAAGAGGCATACATGGATACGCTTCATTCACTCAGAGAAAGGTAAATTGGGGTGCCGGTTTGTAGGTATACTAACTCCAGTTTGGAAGAAGTACTAGAGTCATATATATGAACGCTTATATGGACGCAGAGAAAGCAACTATGGGGTGGTGTTTTGTAGGCCTGCTAAAATATAGTTTGGAAGAAGTTCGAAAGCAGACAGTCACTTAGAGAAAGCAACTCTCGGCGGTTCATTTTTCGGTCTGCTGAATTGTATTTTGAAAGAAATACCAGAGTCATATATTCAAACGCTTACATTCATGCAGAGAAAGCAACTCTGGGGTGGTGTTTTCTAGGCATGCTAAACTCTAGTTTGGACGAAGTTTGAGAATCACATATAAGAAAGCTTAGAGTCGCTTAAAGCAAATCTCTGGGTGTGGAATGTAGGCGTGCTAAACTCTATTTTGGTTTCGGAGTGAGAGTCATATATGGGAAGGCTTACATTCACTCAGAGAAAGCAACGATGGTGTGGTGGTTTGTAGGCATACTGAACTCTAGTTTGGAAGAAGTAGGAGAATGATATATGGGAACGCTTACATTCATGCAGAGAAAGCAATTATGGGGTGGCTTTTTTGTAGCCATGCTAATCTCTATTTTGCAAGAAGTTAAAGAGAAATATATAGGAAAGCGTACCGTCATTTATAGAAACCAACTTTCGGGGGATGGTTTGTAGGCCTGCAAAACTCTACTTTGGAAGAAGGGGGAGAATCATATGGGGGACTGGGTACATTCACTCGGAGAAATCAACGATGGGGTTGTGGTTTGTAGGCATACTAAACTCTAGTTTGGAAGAAGGACGAGAATCATATATAGGAACGCTTACATTCATGCAGAGAAAGCAACTATGGAGTGATGTTTGTATGCCTACTAAACGATAGATTGGAGGATGCTCGAGAGTCATATCTGGAAAGCTTACATTCATTTAGAGAAAGCAACTCTCTGGGGGTGGTTCGTAGGCCTGCTAAACTCTATTTTCAATGAAGTGTTCGAATCATATACAGGAACGCTTACATTCACTCAGAGAAAGCAACATTGGGGTGGCCGTTTTTGAGCATACTAAACTCTACTTTGGAAGAGGTACGAGAGACAAATACTAACGCTTACATTAACACAGAGAAAGCAAATACGGGGTGCTGTAGTGCAGGCATGCTAAACTATAGATTAGAAGAAGTTCGAAAGCTGACAGTCACTTAGAGAAAGCAACTCTTGGCGGGTGATTTTTAGGTCTGCTAAATTGTATTTTGAAAGACGTACCAGAGTCATATACAAACGCTTACATTCATGCAGAGAAAGAAACTATGGAGTGATGTGTTGTGGGGATGCTAAACTGCAGTTTGGAAGGAGTTCGAGAGTGTTATATAGGATAGCTTACAGTCACCTAGAGAAAGCAACACTCGGGACAGCTTTACAAGCCTCTAAACACTAATTAGCAGCAATTGTGAGAGTCAAACATGGGAACGCTTACATTCACTCAGAGAACGCAACGTTTGGGTGGCTGGTTTTTAAGCATTCTAAACTGTATTTTGGAGGAAGTAGGAGAGTCATATATACGAATGCTTACATTCACGCAGAGAAAGCAACTCTGTGGTCGTATTTTGTTGGCATGCTAAACTGTGGTTTGGAAGAAGTTCGAGAGCCTTATATACGAAAGATTACAGTGACACAGAGAAAACAACTCTCTGTAGTTTCTTGGTAGGTCTGCTAAACTGTGATTTGGATGAAGTGTGAGAACGCTTGCATTCACTCAGAGAAAGAACTTTGTCGTGGTGGTTTGTAGGAATAACAACTGTAGTTCGAAGAAGTAGGAGAGTCATATATGAACGGTTACATTCACGCAGAGAAAGCAACTGTGGGGTGGCGTATGTAATCATCATAATCTGTAGTTTGGAGGAAGTTCGAGAGTCATATCTGGGGAAAATTAGAGTCACATAGAGAAAGGAACAATCGGGGGCTGGTGTGTAGGTCTGCTAAATTCTATTTTGGAAGAAGAGTGAGAGTCATATATGGGAACGCTTATGTTGACTCAGAGAAATCAACGATGGGACGCTGTATTGTTGGCATGCTAAACTGTAGTTTGGAAGAAGTTCGAGAGTCTTATATAGGAAAGTTTACAGTCACCTAGAGAAAGCAACTCACAGGAGGTGGTTTGTAAGCCGCTAAACTCTAATTTGGATGAAGTGAAAGAGGCATACATGGATACGCTTCATTCACTCAGAGAAAGGTAAATTGGGGTGCCGGTTTGTAGGTATACTAACTCCAGTTTGGAAGAAGTACTAGAGTCATATATATGAACGCTTATATGGACGCAGAGAAAGCAACTATGGGGTGGTGTTTTGTAGGCCTGCTAAAATATAGTTTGGAAGAAGTTCGAAAGCAGACAGTCACTTAGAGAAAGCAACTCTCGGCGGTTCATTTTTCAGTCTGCTGAACTGTATTTTGAAAGAAATACCAGAGTCATATATTCAAACGCTTACATTCATGCAGAGAAAGCAACTCTGGGGTGGTGTTTTCTAGGCATGCTAAACTCTAGTTTGGACGAAGTTTGAGAATCACATATAAGAAAGCTTAGAGTCGCTTAAAGCAAATCTCTGGGTGTGGAATGTAGGCGTGCTAAACTCTATTTTGGTTTCGGAGTGAGAGTCATATATGGGAAGGCTTACATTCACTCAGAGAAAGCAACGATGGTGTGGTGGTTTGTAGGCATACTGAACTCTAGTTTGGAAGAAGTAGGAGAATGATATATGGGAACGCTTACATTCATGCAGAGAAAGCAATTATGGGGTGGCTTTTTTGTAGCCATGCTAATCTCTATTTTGCAAGAAGTTAAAGAGAAATATATAGGAAAGCGTACCGTCATTTATAGAAACCAACTTTCGGGGGATGGTTTGTAGGCCTGCAAAACTCTACTTTGGAAGAAGGGGGAGAATCATATGGGGGACTGGGTACATTCACTCGGAGAAATCAACGATGGGGTTGTGGTTTGTAGGCATACTAAACTCTAGTTTGGAAGAAGGACGAGAATCATATATAGGAACGCTTACATTCATGCAGAGAAAGCAACTATGGAGTGATGTTTGTATGCCTACTAAACGATAGATTGGAGGATGCTCGAGAGTCATATCTGGAAAGCTTACATTCATTTAGAGAAAGCAACTCTCTGGGGGTGGTTCGTAGGCCTGCTAAACTCTATTTTCAATGAAGTGTTCGAATCATATACAGGAACGCTTACATTCACTCAGAGAAAGCAACGTTGGGGTGGCCGTTTTTGAGCATACTAAACTCTACTTTGGAAGAGGTACGAGAAACATAAATACGAACGCTTACATTAACACAGAGAAAGCAAATACGGGGTGCTGTAATGCAGGCATGCTAAACTATAGATTGGAAGATGTTCGAAAGCTGACAGTCACTTAGAGAAAGCAACTCTTGGCGGGTGATTTTTAGGTCTGCTAAATTGTATTTTGAAAGACGTACCAGAGTCATATACAAACGCTTACATTCATGCAGAGAAAGAAACTATGGGGTGATGTGTTGTTGGCATGCTAAACTGCAGTTTGGAAGGAGTTCGAGAGTGTTATATAGGATAGCTTACAGTCACCTAGAGAAAGCAACACTCGGGACAGCTATACAAGCCTCTAAACACTAATTAGCAGCAATTGTGAGAGTCAAACATGGGAACGCTTACATTCACGGAGAGAACACAACGTTTGGGTGGTGGTTTGTAGGCATAATAACTGTAGTTCGGAAGAAGTAGGAGAGTCATATATATGAACGGTTACATTCACGCAGAGAAAGAAACTGTTGGGTGGTGTATGTACGCATGTTAATCTATACTTTGGAGGAAGTTCGAGAGTCATATCTGGGGAAAATTGCAGTCACTTAGAGAAAGCAACAATCGGGGGCCGTTTTGTAGATCTGCTAAATTCTATTTTGGAAGAAGAGTGAAATTCATATGTGGGAACGCTTATGTTCACTCAGAGAAATCAACGATGGGGCAGTGTTTCGTTGGGATGCTAAAGTGTAGTTTGGAAGAAGTTCGCGAGTCTTATATAAGAAAGCTTACAGTCACCTAGACAAAGTAACTCTCGGCAGATTGTTTCTAAGCGTGCTAAACTCTAATTTGCATCAATTGTGAGAGTCAAACATGGGAACGCTTACATTCAGTCAGAGAACGCAACGTTTGGGTGGTGGTTTGTAAGCATTCTAAACTGTATTTTGGAGGAAGTAGGAGAGTCATATATACGAATGCTTACATTCACGCAGAGAAAGCAACTCTGTGGTCGTATTTTGTTGGCATGCTAAACTGTGGTTTGGAAGAAGTTCGAGAGCCTTATATACGAAAGATTACAGTGACACAGAGAAAACAACTCTCTGTAGTTTCTTGGTAGGTCTGCTAAACTGTGATTTGGATGAAGTGTGAGAACGCTTGCATTCACTCAGAGAAAGAACTTTGTCGTGGTGGTTTGTAGGAATAACAACTGTAGTTCGAAGCAGTAGGAGAGTCATATATGAACGGTTACATTCACGCAGAGAAAGCAACTGTGGGGTGGCGTATGTAATCATCATAATCTGTAGTTTGGAGGAAGTTCGAGAGTCATATCTGGGGAAAATTAGAGTCACATAGAGAAAGGAACAATCGGGGGCTGGTGTGTAGGTCTGCTAAATTCTATTTTGGAAGAAGAGTGAGAGTCATATATGGGAACGCTTATGTTGACTCAGAGAAATCAACGATGGGACGCTGTATTGTTGGCATGCTAAACTGTAGTTTGGAAGAAGTTCGGGAGTCTTATATAGGAAAGTTTACAGTCACCTAGAGAAAGCAACTCACAGGAGGTGGTTTGTAAGCCGCTAAACTCTAATTTGGGTGAAGTGAAAGAGGCATACATGGATACGCTTCATTCACTCAGAGAAAGGTAAATTGGGGTGCCGGTTTGTAGGTATACTAACTCCAGTTTGGAAGAAGTACTAGAGTCATATATATGAACGCTTATATGGACGCAGAGAAAGCAACTATGGGGTGGTGTTTTGTAGGCCTGCTAAAATATAGTTTGGAAGAAGTTCGAAAGCAGACAGTCACTTAGAGAAAGCAACTCTCGGCGGTTCATTTTTCGGTCTGCTGAATTGTATTTTGAAAGAAATACCAGAGTCATATATTCAAACGCTTACATTCATGCAGAGAAAGCAACTCTGGGGTGGTGTTTTCTAGGCATGCTAAACTCTAGTTTGGACGAAGTTTGAGAATCACATATAAGAAAGCTTAGAGTCGCTTAAAGCAAATCTCTGGGTGTGGAATGTAGGCGTGCTAAACTCTATTTTGGTTTCGGAGTGAGAGTCATATATGGGAAGGCTTACATTCACTCAGAGAAAGCAACGATGGTGTGGTGGTTTGTAGGCATACTGAACTCTAGTTTGGAAGAAGTAGGAGAATGATATATGGGAACGCTTACATTCATGCAGAGAAAGCAATTATGGGGTGGCTTTTTTGTAGCCATGCTAATCTCTATTTTGCAAGAAGTTAAAGAGAAATATATAGGAAAGCGTACCGTCATTTATAGAAACCAACTTTCGGGGGATGGTTTGTAGGCCTGCAAAACTCTACTTTGGAAGAAGGGGGAGAATCATATGGGGGACTGGGTACATTCACTCGGAGAAATCAACGATGGGGTTGTGGTTTGTAGGCATACTAAACTCTAGTTTGGAAGAAGGACGAGAATCATATATAGGAACGCTTACATTCATGCAGAGAAAGCAACTATGGAGTGATGTTTGTATGCCTACTAAACGATAGATTGGAGGATGCTCGAGAGTCATATCTGGAAAGCTTACATTCATTTAGAGAAAGCAACTCTCTGGGGGTGGTTCGTAGGCCTGCTAAACTCTATTTTCAATGAAGTGTTCGAATCATATACAGGAACGCTTACATTCACTCAGAGAAAGCAACATTGGGGTGGCCGTTTTTGAGCATACTAAACTCTACTTTGGAAGAGGTACGAGAGACAAATACTAACGCTTACATTAACACAGAGAAAGCAAATACGGGGTGCTGTAGTGCAGGCATGCTAAACTATAGATTAGAAGAAGTTCGAAAGCTGACAGTCACTTAGAGAAAGCAACTCTTGGCGGGTGATTTTTAGGTCTGCTAAATTGTATTTTGAAAGACGTACCAGAGTCATATACAAACGCTTACATTCATGCAGAGAAAGAAACTATGGGGTGATGTGTTGTGGGGATGCTAAACTGCAGTTTGGAAGGAGTTCGAGAGTGTTATATAGGATAGCTTACAGTCACCTAGAGAAAGCAACACTCGGGACAGCTTTACAAGCCTCTAAACACTAATTAGCAGCAATTGTGAGAGTCAAACATGGGAACGCTTACATTCACTCAGAGAACGCAACGTTTGGGTGGCTGGTTTTTAAGCATTCTAAACTGTATTTTGGAGGAAGTAGGAGAGTCATATATACGAATGCTTACATTCACGCAGAGAAAGCAACTCTGTGGTCGTATTTTGTTGGCATGCTAAACTGTGGTTTGGAAGAAGTTCGAGAGCCTTATATACGAAAGATTACAGTGACACAGAGAAAACAACTCTCTGTAGTTTCTTGGTAGGTCTGCTAAACTGTGATTTGGATGAAGTGTGAGAACGCTTGCATTCACTCAGAGAAAGAACTTTGTCGTGGTGGTTTGTAGGAATAACAACTGTAGTTCGAAGAAGTAGGAGAGTCATATATGAACGGTTACATTCACGCAGAGAAAGCAACTGTGGGGTGGCGTATGTAATCATCATAATCTGTAGTTTGGAGGAAGTTCGAGAGTCATATCTGGGGAAAATTAGAGTCACATAGAGAAAGGAACAATCGGGGGCTGGTGTGTAGGTCTGCTAAATTCTATTTTGGAAGAAGAGTGAGAGTCATATATGGGAACGCTTATGTTGACTCAGAGAAATCAACGATGGGACGCTGTATTGTTGGCATGCTAAACTGTAGTTTGGAAGAAGTTCGAGAGTCTTATATAGGAAAGTTTACAGTCACCTAGAGAAAGCAACTCACAGGAGGTGGTTTGTAAGCCGCTAAACTCTAATTTGGATGAAGTGAAAGAGGCATACATGGATACGCTTCATTCACTCAGAGAAAGGTAAATTGGGGTGCCGGTTTGTAGGTATACTAACTCCAGTTTGGAAGAAGTACTAGAGTCATATATATGAACGCTTATATGGACGCAGAGAAAGCAACTATGGGGTGGTGTTTTGTAGGCCTGCTAAAATATAGTTTGGAAGAAGTTCGAAAGCAGACAGTCACTTAGAGAAAGCAACTCTCGGCGGTTCATTTTTCAGTCTGCTGAACTGTATTTTGAAAGAAATACCAGAGTCATATATTCAAACGCTTACATTCATGCAGAGAAAGCAACTCTGGGGTGGTGTTTTCTAGGCATGCTAAACTCTAGTTTGGACGAAGTTTGAGAATCACATATAAGAAAGCTTAGAGTCGCTTAAAGCAAATCTCTGGGTGTGGAATGTAGGCGTGCTAAACTCTATTTTGGTTTCGGAGTGAGAGTCATATATGGGAAGGCTTACATTCACTCAGAGAAAGCAACGATGGTGTGGTGGTTTGTAGGCATACTGAACTCTAGTTTGGAAGAAGTAGGAGAATGATATATGGGAACGCTTACATTCATGCAGAGAAAGCAATTATGGGGTGGCTTTTTTGTAGCCATGCTAATCTCTATTTTGCAAGAAGTTAAAGAGAAATATATAGGAAAGCGTACCGTCATTTATAGAAACCAACTTTCGGGGGATGGTTTGTAGGCCTGCAAAACTCTACTTTGGAAGAAGGGGGAGAATCATATGGGGGACTGGGTACATTCACTCGGAGAAATCAACGATGGGGTTGTGGTTTGTAGGCATACTAAACTCTAGTTTGGAAGAAGGACGAGAATCATATATAGGAACGCTTACATTCATGCAGAGAAAGCAACTATGGAGTGATGTTTGTATGCCTACTAAACGATAGATTGGAGGATGCTCGAGAGTCATATCTGGAAAGCTTACATTCATTTAGAGAAAGCAACTCTCTGGGGGTGGTTCGTAGGCCTGCTAAACTCTATTTTCAATGAAGTGTTCGAATCATATACAGGAACGCTTACATTCACTCAGAGAAAGCAACGTTGGGGTGGCCGTTTTTGAGCATACTAAACTCTACTTTGGAAGAGGTACGAGAAACATAAATACGAACGCTTACATTAACACAGAGAAAGCAAATACGGGGTGCTGTAATGCAGGCATGCTAAACTATAGATTGGAAGATGTTCGAAAGCTGACAGTCACTTAGAGAAAGCAACTCTTGGCGGGTGATTTTTAGGTCTGCTAAATTGTATTTTGAAAGACGTACCAGAGTCATATACAAACGCTTACATTCATGCAGAGAAAGAAACTATGGGGTGATGTGTTGTTGGCATGCTAAACTGCAGTTTGGAAGGAGTTCGAGAGTGTTATATAGGATAGCTTACAGTCACCTAGAGAAAGCAACACTCGGGACAGCTATACAAGCCTCTAAACACTAATTAGCAGCAATTGTGAGAGTCAAACATGGGAACGCTTACATTCACGGAGAGAACACAACGTTTGGGTGGTGGTTTGTAGGCATAATAACTGTAGTTCGGAAGAAGTAGGAGAGTCATATATATGAACGGTTACATTCACGCAGAGAAAGAAACTGTTGGGTGGTGTATGTACGCATGTTAATCTATACTTTGGAGGAAGTTCGAGAGTCATATCTGGGGAAAATTGCAGTCACTTAGAGAAAGCAACAATCGGGGGCCGTTTTGTAGATCTGCTAAATTCTATTTTGGAAGAAGAGTGAAATTCATATGTGGGAACGCTTATGTTCACTCAGAGAAATCAACGATGGGGCAGTGTTTCGTTGGGATGCTAAAGTGTAGTTTGGAAGAAGTTCGCGAGTCTTATATAAGAAAGCTTACAGTCACCTAGACAAAGTAACTCTCGGCAGATTGTTTCTAAGCGTGCTAAACTCTAATTTGCATCAATTGTGAGAGTCAAACATGGGAACGCTTACATTCAGTCAGAGAACGCAACGTTTGGGTGGTGGTTTGTAAGCATTCTAAACTGTATTTTGGAGGAAGTAGGAGAGTCATATATACGAATGCTTACATTCACGCAGAGAAAGCAACTCTGTGATCGTATTTTGTTGGCATGCTAAACTGTGGTTTGGAAGAAGTTCGAGAGCCTTATATAGGAAAGATTACAGTGACACAGAGAAAACAACTCTCTGTAGTTTGTTGGTAGGTCTACTAAACTGTAATTTGGATGATGTGTGAGAACGCTTGCATTCACTCAGAGAAAGAACTTTGTCGTGGTGGTTTGTAGGAATAACAACTGTAGTTCGAAGAAGTAGGAGAGTCATATATGAACGGTTACATTCACGCAGAGAAAGCAACTGTGGGGTGGCGTATGTAATCATCATAATCTGTAGTTTGGAGGAAGTTCGAGAGTCATATCTGGGGAAAATTAGAGTCATTTAGAGAAAGGAACAATCGGGGGCTGGTGTGTAGGTCTGCTAAATTCTATTTTGGAAAAAGAGTGAGAGTCATATATGGGAACGCTTATGTTCACTCAGAGAAATCAACGATGGGGCGCTGTGTTGTTGGCATGCTAAACTGTAGTTTGGAAGAAGTTCCAGAGTCTTATATAGGAAAGTTTACAGTCACCTAGAGAAAGCAACTCACAGGAGGTGGTTTGTAAGCCGCTAAACTCTAATTTGGATGAAGTGAAAGAGGCATACATGGATACGCTTCATTCACTCAGAGAAAGGTAAATTGGGGTGCCGGTTTGTAGGTATACTAACTCCAGTTTGGAAGAAGTACTAGAGTCATATATATGAACGCTTATATGGACACAGAGAAAGCAACTATGGGGTGGTGTTTTGTAGGCCTGCTAAAATATAGTTTGGAAGAAGTTCGAAAGCAGACAGTCACTTAGAGAAAGCAACTCTTGGCGGTGGATTTTTAGGTCTGCTAAATTGTATTTTGAAAGAAGTACCAGAGTCATATATTCAAACGCTTACATTCATGCAGAGAAAGGAACTGTGGGGTGGTGTTTTCTAGGCGTGCTAAACTCTAGTTTGGACGAAGTTTGAGAATCACATATAAGAAAGCTTAGAGTCACTTAGAGAAAGCAAATCTCTGGGTGTGGAATGTAGGCGTGCTAAACTCTATTTTGGTTTAGATTGAGAGTCATATATGGAAAGGGTTACATTCACTCAGAGAAAGCAACGATGGTGTGGTGGTTTGTAGGCATACTAAACTCTAGTTTGGAAGAAGTAGGAAAATGATATATGGGAACGCTTACATTCATGCAGAGAAAGCAATTATGGGGTGGCTTTTTTGTACCCATGCTAATCTCTAGTTTCGAAGAAGTTATATAGGAAAGCGTACACTCATTTATAGAAACCAACTTTCGGGGGATGAAGGGTAGGCCTGCAAAACTCTACTTTGGAAGAAGTGGGAGAGTCATATTGGGGACCACGTACATTGACTCAGAGAAATCGAGGATGGGGTTGTGTTTTGTAGGCATACTAAACTCTAGTTTGGAGAAAGTACGAGAATCATATATAGGAACGCTTACATTCATGCAGAGAAAGCAACTATGGAGTGAGGTTTGTATGCCTACTAAACTATAGTTTGGAGGAAGTTTAGAATCTTATATAGCAAAGCTTACAGTCACCTAGAGAGAGCAACTCTTGGGAGATGGTTTCTAAGCCTGATAATTTGCACCAACTCTTAAAGTCAAGTATGGGAAGGTTTACATCCACTCAGAACGCAAGGTTTGGGTTGCAGTTTGTGGCCTTAATTGTAGTTCGGAAGAAGTAGGAAAGTCATATATATGAACGGTTACATTCACGCAGACAAACCAGCTATGGAGTGATGTGTGTATGCCTACTAAACTATAGTTTGGAGGATGTTCGAGAGTCATATCTGGAAAGCTTACAGTCATTTAGAGAAAGAAACTCTCGGGGGGTGGTTCGTAGGCCTGCTAAACTCTATTTTCAAAGAAGTGTTAAAATCATATACAGGAACGCTTACATTCACTCAGAGAAAGCAACGTTGGGGTGGCCGTTTGTGAGCATACTAAACTCTACTTTGGAAGAGGTACAAGAGACATAAATACGAACGCTTACATTAACACAGAGAAAGCAAATACGGGGTGCTGTAGTGCAGGCATGCTAAACTATAGATTGGAAGAAGTTCGAAAGCTGACAGTCACTTAGAGAAAGCAACTCTTGGCGGGTGATTTTTTAAGTCTGCTAAATTGTATTTTGAAAGACGTGTCAGAGTCTTATATACAAACGCTTACATTCATGCGTAGAAAGAAACTATGGGGTGATGTGTTGTGGGGATGCTAAACTGCAGTTTGGAAGAAGTTCGAGAGTGTTATGTAGGATAGCTTACAGTCACCTAGAGAAAGCAGCACTCAGGAGAGCTTTGCAAGCCTGCTAAACTCTAACAAGCAGCGATTGTGAGAGTCAAACATGGGAACGCTTACATTCACTCAGAGAACACAACGTTTGGGTGGTGGTTTGTAGGCATAATAACTGTAGTTCAGAAGAAGTAGGAGAGTCATGTATGAACGGTTACATTCACGCAGAGAAAGCAACTGTTGGGTGGCGTATGTATGCATGCTAATCTGTAGTTTGGAGGAATTTCGAGAGTCATATCTGGGGAAAATTACAGTCACTTAGAGAAAGCAACCATCGGGGGCCATTTTGTAGATCTGCTAAATCCTATTTTGAAAGAAGAATGAGAGTCATATATGGGAACGCTTATGATCACGAAGAGAAATCAACTATGGGGCGGTGTTTTTTTGGCATGCTAAACTGTAGTTTGGAAGAAGTTCGCGAGTCTTACATAGGAAAGTTTACAGTCACCCAGAGAAAGCAACTCTCGGGAGATTGTTTCTAAGCATGCTAAATTCTAGATTGCATCAATTGTGAGAGTCAAACATGGGAACGCTTACATTGCCTCAGAGAACGCAACGTTTGGGTGGTGGTTTGTAAGCATTCTAAACTGTATTTTGGAGGAAGTAGGAGAGTCATATATACGAATGCTTACATTCACGCAGAGAAAGCAACTCTGTGATCGTATTTTGTTGGCATGCTAAACTGTGGTTTGGAAGAAGTTCGAGATCCTTACATAGGAAAGATTACAGTGACACAGAGAAAAACAAATCTCTGTAGTTTGTTGGTAGGTCTGCTAAACTGTAATTTGGATGAAGTGTGAGAACGCTTGCATTCACTCACAGAAAGAACTTTGTCGTGATGGTTTGTAGGAATAAATGCTGTAGTTCAAAAGATGTAGGAGAGTCATATATGAACGGTTACATTCACGCAGAGAAAGCAACTGTGGGGTGGCCTATGTAATCATCATAATCTAGTTTGGAGGAAGTTTGAGAGTCATATGTGGGAAAAATTAAAGTCACCTAGAGAATTGGAACCATCGGGTGTTGTGTAGGTCTGCTAAATTCTATTTTGGAAGAAGAGTGAGAGTCATATATGGGAACGCTTATGTTCACTCAGAGAAATCAACGATGGGGCGCTGTATTGTTGGCATGCTAAACTGTAGTTTGGAAGAAGTTCGAGAGTCTTATATAGGAAAGTTTACAGTCACCTAGAGAAAGCAACTCACAGGAGGTGGTTTGTGGGCCGCTAAACTCTAATTTGGATGAAGTGAAAGAGGCATACATGGATACGCTTCATTCACTCAGAGAAAGGTAAATTGGGTGCCGGTTTGTAGGTATACTAACTCCAGTTTGGAAGAAGTACTAGAGTCATATATATGAACGATTATATGGACGCAGAGAAAGCAACTATGGGGTGGTGTTTTGTAGGCATGATAAAATATAATTTGGAAGAAGTTCGAAAGCTGACAGTGACTTAGAGAAAGCAACTCTTGGCGGTTGATTTTGAGGTCTGCTAAATTGTATTTTGATAGAAGTACAAGAGTCATATATAAAATCGCTTATATTTATGCTGAGAAAGAAACTATGTGGTGATGTTTTGTTGGCGTGCTGAAATGTAGTTTCGAAGAAGTTCGACAGTCTTTTATAGGAAAGCTTACAGTCCCCCAGAGGAAGCAACTTTCGAGAGATAGTTTGTAAGCCTGCTAAACTCTACTTTGCATCATTTGGAACAGTCATACTTGGGAACGCTAACATTCTCTCAGAGAACGCAACGTTTGGTTGGTTGTTTGTAAGCATACTAAACTGTATTTTGGAAGAAGTAGCAGAGTCATATATATGAGTGCTTACATTCACGCAGAGAGGGCAACTATGGGGTGGTGTTTTGTAGGCATGCAAATCTCTAGTTGCGAAGAAGTTAAGAGTAATAGGAAAGCTTACAGTCTCACAGAGAAAGCAACCCTTGGGGGCCGGTTTGTAGTTCTGCTAAATTCTATTTTGGATGAAGTGTGAATCATAAATGGGAACGCTAACATTCACTCAGAGAAAGCGAGGTTGCGGTGGTGATTTTTAGTCACACTAAACTGGAGTTTGGAGGAAGTACGAGAATAAAAGAATGCTTACATTCACTCAGAAAAAGCAACGTTGGGGAGGTGGTTGGTAGGTGTACTATACTTTGGAAGAAGTACGAGCGTGATGCATAGGAACGCTTACATTCACGCAAATTATGGGGTGGCCTTTTGTTGGCATGCTAAACTATGTCCCAAAGTCATATATAGGAAAGCTTATAGTGAGAGAAAGCAACTCTCGGGCGGTGTTTTGTAGGTCCGGCAAATTGCATTTTGAAAGCAGTCCGAGATTCATATAAGGGAAGGCCTATATCCACTCAGAGAAAGCAATGTTAGGCTGGTGGTTTGTAGGCATACTAAACTGTATTTTGGAACTCATATGTATGACTCTCACACTTGATCCAAATTAGAGTTCACCAGGCCTATAAACCACATCCTGAGAGTTGCTTTCTCTAGGTGAATGTAAGCTTTCCTATGTAAAACTCTCGAACTTCTTCCAAACTAAAGTTTAGCATGCCAACAATACACCACCGCATCGTTGCTTTCTCTGAGTGAACATAAGCATTCCCTTATATGAATCACTTTTTCCAAAATAGAATTTAGCAGACCTACAAACCAGTCCCCGATGGTTGATTTAGCTATGTGACCGTAATTTTCCCCAGATATGACTCTCAAACTTCCTCCAAAGTATAGATTAACATGCGTACATACACCACCCAACAGTTTCTTTCTCTGCGTGAATGTAACTGTTCATATATATGACTCTCCTACTTCTTCCGACCTACAGTTATTATGCCTACAAACCACCACCCAAACGTTGTGTTCTCTCCGTGAATGTAAGCTTTCCCATATTTGACTCTCACAATTGCTGCTAATTAGTGTTTAGAGGCTTGCAAAGCTGTCCCGAGTGTTGTTTTCTCTAGGTGACTGTAGCTATCCTATATAACACTCTGGAAGTCCTTTCAAACTGCAGTTTAGCATGCCAACAACACATCACCCCATAGTTTCTTTCTCTGCATAAATGTAAGCGTTTGTATATATGACTCTTGTACGTCTTTCAAAATACAATTTAGCAGACCTAAAAATCACCCGCCAAGTGTTGCTTTCTCTAAGTGACTGTCAGCTTTCGAACTTCTTCCAATCTATAGTTTAGCATGCCTGCACTACAGCACCCCGTATTTGCTTTCTCTGTGTTAATGTAAGCGTTCCTATGTATGTCTCTCGTACTTCTTCCAAAGTAGAGTTTAGTATGCTCAAAAACGGCCACCCCAACGTTGCTTTCTCTGAGTGAATGTAAGCGTTCCTGTATATGATTCGAACACTTCATTGAAAATAGAGTTTAGCAGGCCTACGAACCACCCCCAGAGAGTTGCTTTCTCTAAATGAATGTAAGCTTTCCAGATATGACTCTCAAACATCCTCCAATCTATCGTTTAGTAGGCATACAAACATCACTCCATAGTTGCTTTCTCTGCATGAATGTAAGCGTTCCTATAAATGATTCTCGTCCTTCTTCCAAACTAGAGTTTAGTATGCCTACAAACCACAACCCCATCGTTGATTTCTCCGAGTGAATATACCCAGTCCCCCATATGACTCTCCCCCTTCTTCCAAAGTAGAGTTTTGCAGGCCTACAAATCATCCCCCGAAAGTTGGTTTCTATAAATGACGGTACGCTTTCCTATATATTACTCTTTAACTTCTTGCAAAATAGAGATTTGCATGGCTACAAAAAAGCCACCCCATAATTGCTTTCTCTGCATGAATGTAAGCGTTCCCATATATCATTCTCCTACTTCTTCCAAACTAGAGTTCAGTACGCCTACAAACGACCACACCATCGTTGCTTTCTCTGAGTGAATGTAAGCCTTCCCATATATGACTCTCACTCTGAAACCAAAATAGAGTTTGGCACACCTACATTCCACACCCAGAGATTTGCTTTAAGCGACTCTAAGCTTTCTTATATGTGATTCTCAAACTTCGTCCAAACTAGAGTTTAGCATGCCTAGAAACCACCCCACAGTTGCTTTCTCTGCATGAATGTAAGCGTTCATATACATGACTCTCGTACTTCCTCCAAAATACAGTTTAGAATGCCTACAAACCACCACCCAAACGTTGCGTTCTCTGAATGAATGAAAGCATTCCCATGTTTGACTCTCACAATTGATGCAAAGTAGAGTTTAGCAGGCCAAGAAAGGCTCTCCCGAGAGTTGCTTTCTCTAGGTGACTGTAAGCTTTCCTAAATAAGACTCTCCAACTTCTTCCAAACTACAGGTTAACATGCCCACAAAACATCACCCCATGGTTTTTTCTTTGCATGAATGTAAGCATTAGTATATATGACTCTGGTACTTCTTTCAAAATACAATTTAGCAGACCTAAAAATCACCCACCAAGAGTTGCTTTCTCTAAATGACTGTTCAGGTTTGGAACTTCTTCCAAACTATAGCATGCTTACAAAACACCACCCCGTAGTTGCTTTCTCTGTGTGAATGTAAGCCTTCCCAAATATCATTCTCGTACTTCTTCCAAACTATTTAGTATGCCTACAAAAACCACCCCAGTGTTGTTTCTCTGAGGGAATGTAAGCGGTCCCATGTTTGACTCTCACACTTCATCCAAATTAGAGTTTAGCATGTGTACAAAAAAATCTCCCGAGAGTTGCTTTCCCTAGGTGACGGTAATCTTTCCTGTATAAGGTTCTCCAACTTCTTCCAAACTGCAGTTTAGCATGCCTACAAAACCTGACGCCATAAGTGCTTTCTCTGTGTGAATGTAAGTGTTCCTATATAGGACTCTCGTACTTCTTCCAAACTACAGTTTAGTATGCCCTACAAACCACCACCCAAACGTTGTTTTCTCTGAGTGAATGTAAGCATTCCCATATATGACTCTCACACTTCAACCAAAATAACTCTATTTCAACCAAAATAACTCTACATTCCACACCCAGAGAGTTGCTTTCTCTACGTGACTGTAAACTTTCCTATATATGACTCTCAAACTTCGTCCAAACTAGAGTTTTGCAAGCCTACAAAACACCACCCCATAGTTGCATTCGGTGCCGGAATGTAAGCGGTTCTACATGTGATTCTCTTGCTTCTTCTAGGAACCACAACCACAACGTTGCTTTCACTGAGTTTCCATATATTATTCTAACACTTCATTGAAAATAGAGTTTAGCAGGCCTACGAAACACCCCCGAGGGTTGCTTTCTCTAAGTGACTGTAAGCTTCCCAGATATGGCTCTCGAACTTCCTCCAAACTATATTTTAGTAGGCATACAAACATCACTCCATAGTTGCTTTCCCTGCGTGAAGGTAAGCGTTCCTATATACGATTCTCGTACTTCTTCCAAACTAGAGTTGACTATGCCTACAAATCACAATCCCATCGTTGATTTCTCTGAGTGAATGCACGCGGTCCCCAATATGACTCTCCCCCTTCTTCCAAACTGGAGTTTTGCAGGTGTACAAAACATCCCCCGAGAGTTGGTTTCTATGACTGTACCCTTTCCTATATATTACTCCTTAACTTCTTCCAAACTAGAGATTAGCATGGCTACAAAAACGCCACCCCATAATTGCTTTCTCTACGCGAATGTAAGCGTTCCCATATATCATTCTCCTACTTCTTCCAAACTAGAGTTTAGTATGCCTACAAACCACCACGCCGTCGTTGCTTTCTCTGAGGGAATGTAAGCCTTCCCATATATGACTCTCACTCTTAAACCAAAATAGAGTTTAGCAGGCCTACATTCCACACCCAGAGATTTGCTTTCTCTAAGTGACTCTAAGCTTTCTTATATGTGATTCTCAAACTTCGTCCAAACTAGAGTTTAGCATGCCTATAAAACACCACCCCATAGTTACTTTCAGTGCGTCAAAATGTATGTGCTCCTATATGTGATTCTCGTGCTTCTTCCAAACTGCAGTTTAGTAAGCCTACAAACAAACCCATCATTGCTTTCTCTGAGTGAATGTAAGCGTTCTCATATATGACTCTCACACTTCAACCAAAACAGGGTTTTGCAGGCCTACAAACCACCTTCCAAAACTTGCTTTTTCAAAGTGGCTGTTACCTTTCCTATATAGGACTCTGGAACTTCTCCCAAGCTAGACTTTAATATGTCTACCTGACACTACTCCGTAGTTGCTCTCGGTGTGTGAATGTAAGCGTTCCTATATATGAGTCTTGTACTTCTTCCTAACTAGCATCTGGCATGCCAAAATAACACTCCCCCATAGTTGCTTTCTTTGAGTCAATGTAAACATTCCTATATATGTCTCTCGCACTTCTTCCAAACTAGAGTTGAATAAGTCTACAAACCAATCCCCGACAGCTGTTTTCTCTGAACGAATTTAAGTGTTCCTATATATGACTATGGCACTTCCTCCAAACTAGAGTTTAGCAAGTCTACACTCCACCCCTGTTCGTTGCTTTCTCTAAGTTACTGTAAGTTTTCCTATACATGGCTCTCAAAATTTTCCAAACTAGAGTTAGCATGCCTACTATACACCTACACATAATTGCTTTGTCTGAGTGAATATAAGCCTTCCTATATATGACTGTCGCACTTTTTCCAAATTAGAGTGTAGCCAGCCTGGAAAGCACCCCTTATAGTTGCTTTCATTGAGTGAATGTTAACATTCCTATGTATGACTCTCGCAACTTTTCCAATCTAAGATTTTAGCAATGCTACAAATCCCCCGCCGAGAGTTCCTATACATAACTGTCCTCTTTTTCCAAGCTAGAGTTTAGGAAGCCTAGAATCCGTCCCCCCGTAGACGCTTTATGTGAACGTAAGCGTTCCTATATATGACTCTCGCCTTCCTCCAAACTAGAGCTTAGCAAGCCTACAAACCAACTCCCTATAATTGCTTTCTCTGAATGAATGATATCATTCCTATATAAGACTCTCGAACTTCTTCCAAACCAGAGTTTAACAAGCCAAAAAAGCACCCCCCATAGATGCTTCCTCTAACTCAAGGCTAATATTCCTATATATGATTCAGCTTCTTCATCCAAACTAGAGTAAGGCAAGCCTACAAATCACACATCAATAGTATTGCTTTCTATAAGTAAATGTAAGCATCCCTATATATGACTATAGCAATTCTTCCAAACTGGAGTTTAGCAAGCCTACAGACCCCAGGACTCCACTCCATAGTACCCTGGGCATTGGCGCCTGCCTGTCATGCAGGACATAGGGGCGGACGCTCATCTCAGACACGGCATTGGTGGATTCTAGGCTTTTTTAAGTTTTTGAATTGAAGAACTCTGAGAATTGGAATTCGGTTTAGGGTAAGGTTAGGTGTTAGGGACTAGGATTAGATTTAGGGGTTAGGGTTTTAGGTTAGAATTAGGGTTAGGATTACTGTTAGGGTTAGAGATTAGGATTATGTTTAGTGGTTGGGTTTAGGTTTAGGGTGAGAGGCAAGAGTAAGGGTCAGGGATTAGGGTTACTGTTAGGAGTTAGATTCGGGGCTTACGAAGGGTTTGGTTTAGTGATAGGGTTAGGGCTTACGTTTAACGGTGTGTGTTAGGGCACGGGCCCCGTCTAATGTACGGGGCACTGTGGGTGTGGAGCAAGGCTGCGTCCCCACTTCATCTTACCCTGGGTGTTGGGCTTGAACTGTCACGCAGGACAAAGGCAGAGGCTCATGAAACGCATGGTTAGGATTAAGGTTTAAGGTTAGGGTCAAGGTTGAGGGTTAGGGTGAGGGTTAACAGTTAGAGTTAGGGTAAGGGGGTTAGGGATAGGGTTAGGGTTAAGGGTTAGGTTTATGGTTCAGGTTTAAGGTTAGCATTAGAGGGTAGGGTTAGTGTAACTGTAGGTCAGTGTTGCGGTTAGATCTCTAGGCATTAGGGTAAAGGTCAGGGTTAGGGTTAAGAGTTAGGGTTAAGTTTAATGGTTAAGGATTGGGATTAGGGTTGAGGGTTAGGGTTAAGATTATGGGTAATGACTCAGGATCAAAGGTTAGGGTTATTTTTAGGCGTAGGGTTAGTGTAAGGGGTTAGGGTTAGTGTTAGTGCTGTTGGTAGGGTTAAGGTTAGGGTTGGCGTTTCAGAATTAGGGATTAGGTGTTATGGTTATGGCTAGGAGTTAGCGTTAGATTTACGGTACAGGTCTTGTTCTCAGGGTGTCATGCATTAACGTTAAGATAAGGGGTTAAAGTTAGGGTTACGGTGAGCTTTACCTGTTAAGGTGAGCAGTAGGATCAGGGTTAGGTGTTATGTTCTGGGTTAGGGTTATGGGTGAGGGGTAGGGTTTATCCTTAGGGCACGGGCCCTGTATGCACTAGGAGGCGAAGTTAGGGGTCTGTGATGGTCGCTGGGAACCCACTCTATCGCACGCAGTGTATGGGCCTCTGGGTTTCATGCAGGACACTGTGGCAGAGCCGGCTTTCATGCATGGCTTAGTAGGATTGTAGGCTTTCAAAACTCTGAGAAAGCAAGAAGTCTGAGAATTAGATTTCGGGTTAGGATTATGGCACGGTTTAGGGATGAAGATTAGTGGTTAGGGTGAGGGCTTAGGCTTAGGGGTTAGGGTTAGGGTTAGGGTTGCTGGTAGGGTGAAGGTTAGGTTTGACGTTTTAGAATTAGGGATGAGGTGTTACGGTTATGACTATGGTTTCGGATTAGAATTACGGGATAGGGCTTCTTCTCAAGGTGTTATGCATTCACGTTAAGTTAAGGGGCTAAGTTAGGGTTACGGGGAGGTTTATGTTTTAAGGTGAGCAATAGGATCAGGGTTAGGTGTTATGTTCAGGGTGAGGGTTATCTGTTAGGGGTAGTGTTTATACTTAGCGTACGGGCCCTGTCTGCACTGGGCGGGGGGCGGGGGTTAGGGGGATGGGATTGTCCCCGGGAACACACTCTATCGTACGCTGGGTATGGGCTCCTGGGTTTCATGCAGGACACAGTGGCAGAGCCCCCTTTTACTCATGGCATGGGAGGATTGTAGGCTTTCTAAACTCTGAGAAAGCAAGAACTCTGAGAATTAGATTTAGGGGTAGGATTCTGGTAATGTTTAGGGATGAAGATTAGTTTCAGGGTGGGGTCTTGGGTTAGGGGTTGGGGTTAAAGGTTAGTGTTAAGTTTAACAGTTACAGTTAGGTTTACGGTTAAGTCTCAGGGTTCGGGTTAAGGTTTGGGTTTAGCGTTTGGCACAGGGGTAGGCTTCAGTTTTAGCTTCATGGTTAAAGATTAGGAGTAGGGTTAGTGTGAGGGTTAAGGGTAAGGGTCAAGATTAAGGGTTCAGGTTGGGGTTAGGCTTAGGTTTAGGGTTAGGGGTCAAGGGTTAGGATTAGGGTTAAGTGTTGGGCTTAGGGTTGGGGTTTAGTGTTAAGTTTATCGTTAAGGATTAGGGTTAGGGTCAGGGTTAAATGCTTGGGTGCGGGTAATGGTTAGGGTCAGGGTTAAGGTTTATGGATAGGGTTAGTGTTAAGGGTTTACGGGTAGGTTTAGGGTTCAGGGTTAGAGTTAGCATTAGGGCTTAAGGTTAGGATTAGGTGGTAGGTTAGATTTTAGGGTTAGATCTAGGCGTTAGAGTAAGGGTTAAGAGATAGGGTTAGGTTTAATGATTAGGATTAGGGTTAGGGTTTGGGGTTAAAGTAAGTGTTAGGGGTTGGGTTTAAGGATCAAAGGTTAGTGTTATTTTTAGCTGTAGTGTTAGGGTTAGGGATAAGGGATAAGGTTGGCGTGAGGGTTTTCCTTACTGTTAGGGTTAAGGTCAGGCTTAGATTAAAGGTTAAGGTTAGGGTCAGCGTTAAGTGTTAGGGTGAGGGTTAACGGTTACGGTAAAGGTTAAGCGTTAGTGTTAGGGATTAGCGATTAGGGTTTTTGGTAAGTGTTAGGGTTAGGAGTTAGTGTTTTATGAAGGGGTATGGTTAGAATTAGGATTGGGGTTAGTGTTAGGGTTAGGTTTAGGAGTTAGGTTTAGGGTAAAAGGATAGGATTAGGGTTAAGGGTTGGGCTCAGGTTTAGGGTTAAAGTTTAGTGTTAGGGTTAATGTTTAGTGTTATGGTCCAGTTTAAGTGTTAGGGTGAGGGTTAACGGTTAGGATTAGGCTTAGAGGTTGGGGATATAGTGAGGGTTCAGTGTCAGGGTTAGGTTTAGGGTTCAGGGTTAAGGTTAGCTGTAGGGGTTATGGTTAGGGTTAGGTGTTAGGTTAGTGTCAGGGTTAGGTCTAGTCGTGAGGGTAAGGTTTAGGGTTAGCTTTAAGAGCTAGGGTTAGGTTTAATGGTTAGGATTAGGATTACGGTTAAAGGTTAGGGTAATGCTCAGGGGTTAGGGTGAAGGGTTAAGGGTTTTTGTTAGGCATAGCGTTGGGGTTAGAAGTAAGGGTTACTGTCAGTGTTAGGGTTGTAGGCAGGGTTATGGTTAGAGTTAGCGGTTTAGAATTAGGGTTAGGGATTAGGTGTTACAGTGACGACTAGGAGATAGGGTTAGAATTATTGGATAGGGGTTGTTCTCAGGAAATGGGTTATGCACTAACGTTAGGATAAGAGGTTAAAGTTAGGCTCACGGTGAGGTTTACGTGTTAAGGGGAGAAATAGGAACAGGGTTAGGTGTTATGTTCACGGTGAGGGATATCTGTTACAGGTATTGTTTATGCTTAGCGCACGGGCCCTGTCTGCCTTAGGCGGGGGTGGGGGGAGGTTAGGGGACTGGGATTGTCACCAGGATCCCACTGTATCGTACTCTGGGTATGGGCCCGTAGGTTTGATGCAGGACACAGTGGTAGAGCCTCCTTTCACGCATGGCATGGGAGGATTGCAGGCTTTCTAAACTCTAAGAAAGCAAGAAGTCTGAGAATTAGATTTAGGGTTAGGATTCTGGTTAGGGTTAAGGATGAAGTTTAGTGTTAGGGTGAGGGCTTAGGGTTAGGGATTAGGGTTAGGGTTAAAGGTTACTCTTAGGTTTAACGGTTACAGTTCGGTTTAGGGTTGAGGTTTACGGTTAGGGTTATTATGAGGGGTTAGGGTTTGGTATAGGGTTAGGGTTAGGTACAGGGTTAGGGTTAAGTGTTAGGTTTACGGTTGAAGATTAGGATTAGGGTTAGGATTAAAGGTTAGCGTGAGAGTTAACGGTTAGGGTTAAGGTTAAGAGTTAGGGTTAGGGTTTAGGTTTAGGGTTAAGGGTTAGGGTTAGCTTTAGGGTTCGAGTTATGTGTTAGGGTTTGTGTTAGAGGTTAGGGTTAGGTTTACTGGTCACGGTTAGGGTTACGTTTAGGGGTTAGCATTAGGGTTAAGGATTAGGTTTAGGGTAAGTGTTTAGAGTTAGTGTTGGGCTTTAGGCTCGGGGCTTAGGTTCAGGGTCAGGGGTTAGCGTTGGTGGTAGGGCTTAGATTTATCGGTCAGTTTAAGGGCACAGGACCTGGTTAATCTACGGTGAGAGGGGTGCGGTCGGAGTCATCACGAAAGCACAACATCATTCCCTGGGCCCTGGGACAAGATCTACATGCAGGACTCAAGCGGAGCCTCATCTCACACATGGCATGGCTGTATTGTAGGCTTGCTTCACTCGGGAATGGAAGTAGTGTGAGAATTAGGGTTAGGGTTGGGGTTAGGGGTTTCGAGTTAGGGGTTAGGCTTGGAGTCAGGGTTAGGTGCTAGGGATTAGTGGTTAGGGTTAGAGTTAGTGTTACGGGTTAGGTGTTAACTCTGGTTTAGGGGGCCAGGGTAAGGTTTAGGTTTGGAGTTAGCGTTAGGGTTAGGCGTTAGGGTTAAGGGATAGGGTTAGGGTTAAGGGTTAGGCTTAGGGTAAGGGTTCAGGTTTAGGGTTAGGGTCAGGGTTAAGTGTTAGGGTGAGGGTTAACAGTTAGGGATAGGGTTAGGGGGTTAGGGATAGGATTAGGTTTAAGGGTTAGGTTTATGGTTCAGGTTTAAGGTTAACATTAGGGGGTTAGGGTTAGTGTTAACTGTAAGTCAGTGTTAGGGTTAGATCTCTAGGCATTAAGGTAAAGGTTAGGTTTAAGGTTAAGTGTTAGGGTTATGTTTAATGGTTAGGCTTGGGATTAGGGTTAAGTGTTAGGGTTAAGGTTAGGGGTTATGACTAAGGATCAACGGTTAGGGTTATTTTTATGCGTAGGGTTAGGGTAAGGTGTTAGGTTTAGTGTTAGTGTTGTTGGTAGGGTTAAGGTTAGGGTTGGCGTTTCAGAATTCGGGATCAGGTGTTATGGTTATGGCTAGGAGTTAGCGTTAGAATTACAGTATAGTGCTTTTTCTCAGGGTGTCATGCATTAACGTTAAGATAAGGTGTTAAAGTTAGGGTTATGGTGAGCTTTACCTCTTAAGGTGAGCAGTATGATCAGGGTTAGGTGTTATGTTCTGGGTTAGTCTTATGGGTGAGGGGTAGGGTTTATGCTCTGGGCACGGGCCCTGTATGCACTAGGAGGCAAAGATAGGGGTCTGTGATGGTCGCTGGTAACCTACTCTATCGTATGCAGTGTATGGGCCTCTGGTTTCCTGCAGGACACTGTCCCAGAGCGGGCTTTCATGCATGGCTTAGTAGGATTGTAGGCTTTCAAAACTCTGAGAAAGCAAGAAGTCTGAGAATTAGATTTCGGGTTAGGATTACGGCACGGTTTAGGGATGAAGATTAGTGTTAGGGTGAGGGCTTAGGGTTAAGGGTTAGGGTTAGGGTTAGGGTTGATGGTAGGTTGAAGTTTAGGGTTGGCACTTTAGAATATGGATGAGGTGTTATGGTTATGGCTAGGGGTTAGGTTTAGAATTATGGGATAGGGCTTCTTCTTTGGGTGCTATGCATTAACGTTAACATAAGGGGATAAATTAGTGTTATGGCTAGGTTTATGTTTTAAGGTGAGCAACAGGATCAGGGTTAGGTTTTATGTTTGGAGTTAGGGTTATCTGTTAGGGATAGTGTTTTTGCTTAGCGCACGGGCCCTGTCTTCACCAGGAGGGGGGGGGGTTAGGGACTAGGATTGCCACTGGGAACCCGCTCTATCATGCACTAGTTATGGGCCCCCGGGTTTCTTGCAGGACACAGTGGCAGAGCCTCCTTTTACTCATGACGTGGGAGAATTGTAGGCTTTCTAAACTCTGAGAAAGCAAGAAGTCTGAGAATTAGATTTAGGGGTAGGTTTATGGTAATGTTTAGGGATGAAGGTTAGTGTTAGGGTGCGTTCTTAAGGTCAGTGGTTAGGGTTAAAGGTTAGTGTTAGGTTTAACCGTTACAGTCAGGTTTATGGTTATGTTTTAGGGTTAGGGTTAAGGTTAAGGTTTAGCGTTTGGTACAGTGTTAGGCTTAAGTTTTAGCTTTAGGGTTAAAGATTAGGATTAGGGTTAGGGTTAAGGGCTAGTGTGAGGGTTAATGATAAGGATCAAGACTAAGGGCTAGGGTTTTTGTTCGTGTTAGGAATAAGTCTTCGTGTAGGCTTTAGGGTTAGCGTTAAGTGTTATGGTTAGGGTTAGGTTTAGGGTTCATGGTTAGTGTTATGTTTAGGGGTTAGTGTTAGGGTTAGGGCTTAGGTTTAGGGTAAGGTTTTAGAGTTCGTGTTCAGCATTACGGTCGGAGCTTATGTTTACCGTTAGGGGTTAGTGTTAGTGTTAGGGCTGAGATTTAGCTTTCAGTTTAAGGGCACAGGACCTGTTTTATCTACGGTGAGAAGGGTGCTGTCGGAGTCTCCACGAAAGCACAAAATCGTTCCCTGATCCTTGGGAAAGGACCTACATGCAGGACTCAGGTGGAGCCTCATCTCACGCATAGTATAGCTGTATTGTAGGCTTGCTTCACTCTGAGAATGGAAGTAGTGTGAGAATCAGGGTTAGGGTTTGGGTTAGGGGTTTGGAGTTTGGGATTATGGTTCGAGTCAGGGTTAGGTCCTAGGGATTAGGAGTTAGGGTTAGTGTTAGGGATAGGGGTTAGTTGTTGGGTTTGGGTTAGGGTGCTAGGGTTAGGTTTAGGGTTGGGGTTAATATTAGGGTTAGCGTTTAGGGTTAAAGGATAGGATTATGGTTAAGGGTTTGGCTTAGGGTTAGGGTTAAGGGTTAGTGTTAAGGTTTAGGGTTAAGTTCAGGGTTACGTGTTAGGGTGAGGGTTAACAGTTAGGGTTATGGTTAGGGTCTTAGGGATAGGGTTAGGGTTAGAGTTAGGGGTTAGGATTAAGGGTGAAGTGTTAGGGTTATTTTTAGGCATAGTTTTAAAGTTAGGGGCTAGGGTAATGTTTGGTTTGATGGTAGGTTTAAGGTTAGGGTTAGCAGTTTAGAATTCGCATTAGGGATTAGGTGTTATGGTTATGGCTTGGAGTTAGGGTTAGAATTCAGAGATAGGAGTTGTTCTCAGGGTAAGTGTTATGCATTAACGTTATGATAAGGGGTTAAATTTAGGGTTATGGTGAGATTTACATTTTAAGGTGAGCAATGGGATCAGGGTCAGGTGTTATGTTCAGGGTTATGGTTAGGGGTGAGGGGTAGGGTTTATGCTTACGACTCGGGCCCTGTCTGCACTAGGCAGGGGGGGAGGGGTTTGGGGTTGCGATTGTCGTCGGGAACCCACTCTAGTGTATGCTGAGTATGGGCACTGGGGTTTCCGGCAGGACACAGTGGTAGAGCCTCCTTTTATTCATGGCATGGGAGGATTGTAGGCTTTCTAACGCTGAGAAAGCAAGAAGTCTGATAATTAGATTTAGGGTTAGGATTATAGTTAGGGTTAGGAATGAGGTTAGTGCTAGGGTGAGGGATTAGGGCTAGGGATTATGGGTAGAGTTAAGGTTAAATGTTAGAGTTAGGTTTAACGGTTACAGTTAGGTTTAGGGTTACGTTTTAGGGTGAGGGTTATGGTTAGGGGTTAGGGTTTGGTACAGGGTTAGGGTTAAGTGTTAGGTTTAGGGTTAAAGATTAGAATTCGGATTAGGGTTGACGGTTAGTGTGAGTGTTAACGGTTAGGTTTGTGTTTAAGGGTTAGGGTTAGGGTTTAGGGCTAATGTTAAGCGTTCGTGTTAGATTTAGGGTTGGAGTAAAGTGTTATGGTTAGGGTTATGGGTTAGCATTAGCGTTAAAGGTTAAGGGTTAGGTTTATTTTCAGGCACAGGGTTAGGATTAGGTGTTAGGGTTAGTGTTACCGTTAAGGTTTTTTGTAGGCTTAAGGTTAGGTTTAGCAGTTTAGAATTAGGGTTAGGGATTAGGTGTTATGGTTATGGTAAGGAGTTAGGGTTAGAATTATGGCATAGGGGTTGGTCTCAGGGTCAGTTTTATGCTTAAAGTTAGGGTAAGCGGTTAAAGTTAGTGTTACGGTGAGCTTTACGTGTTAAGGTGAGCAATAGGATCAGGGTTAGGTTTTATGTTCAGGGTTAGGGTTATGGGTGAGGGGTAGAGTTTATACTTAGGGTTAGGGTTAGGGTTAGGGTTTAGGCTTAAGGATCAAGGGTTAGGGTTAGGGTTAGTGTTAGGGCTGTTGGTAGGGTTAAATTTAGGGTTAGCAGCTTACAATTAGGTATTAGGTTTTACAGTTATGAATAAGAGTTAGGGTTAGAATTATGGGATAGGTGTTGTCCTCAGGGTAAGTATTATTCATTAACGTTAGGATAAGGGGTTAGGATTAGGGTTATGGTGAGTTTTACATGTTAAGGTGAGCAATAGGATCAGGGTCAGATGTTATGATCAGGGTTATGGTTATGGGTTAGGGGCAGTGTTTTTGCTTAGGGCACAGGCCCTGTCTTCACTAGGTGGGGGGGCTCGGAGGCTGGGATTGTCACCAGGAACCCACTCTATCGTATGCTGGGTATGGGCCTCTGGGTTTCATGCAGGGCACAGTGGCAGAGCCTCCTTTCATGCATGGCATGGGAGGATTGTAGGCTTTCTAAACTCTGAGAAAGCAAGAAGTCTGAGAATTAGATTTAGGGTTAGGATTACGGTTAGGGTTAGGGATGAAGTTTAGTGTTAGGGAGAGGGCTTAGTGTTAGGGATTAGGGTTTGGTACAGGGTTAGGGTTAAGTGTTCGGCTTAGGGGTAAAGATTAGGATTAGTGTTAGGTTTAAGGGTTAGCTGAGGGTTAACGGTTAGGGTTAAGGTGAAGGGTTAGGGTTAGGGTTTAGGGTTAGGATTAGGGGTTCGTATTAGGTTTAGGGTTACACTTAAGTGTTAGGGTTTAGGTTCAGGTTTAGGGTTCATGGTTAAGGTTATGTTTAGGGGTTAGGTTTAGGGGTTAGGTTTGGTGTAAGGGTATAGTGTTAGTGAAGGGAGTTTGGGTCAGGGTTTCTGTTTAGGGTAGGGGTTAGTGTTAGGACTTAGATTTAGCGATTAGTTTAAGGTCAGAGGACCTGTTTAATCTATGGTGAGAAGGGTGTGGAATCGGTCGCTGAGACACCACAGCATTGTACCCTGGGCCTTGGGCTCAGACCTACATGCAGGAATCAGGGGGAGCCTGTTCTCATGCATAGCATGGTTGTATTGTAGGCTTGGTTAACTCTTAGAATGGAAGAAGTGTGAGAATTAGGGTTATGGTTAGGGTTAGGGATTTGGGTTTAGGAGAGAGTGTTCAAATGAGGGTTAGGGGTTAGGCATTAGGGGTTAGGGTTAGTGTTAGGGTTAGGGGTTGGGGTGAGGGTTGGGTTAGGGGCTAGGGTTAGGTTTAGGGTTGGGGTTAGTGTTAGCGTTCGAGTTAGGGATTAGAGTTAGGGTTAAGGGATAGGATTAGGGTTAAGAGTTTGGCTTAGGGTTCAGGTTAAGGGTTAGGGTTATGGTTAAAGATTAGTGTTAGTTTAAACAGTTACAGTTAGGTTTAGGGTTAAATTTTAGGGTGAGGGCTTTTTAAACTCTGAGAGAGGAAGACGTCTGAGATTAAGATTTAGGGATAGGATTATGGTTAGGATTAGGGATGACGATTAGTGTTAGGGTGAGGGCTTAGGGTTAAGGGTTAGGGTTAGAGTTAGGGTTAAGGTTAGTGTTAGTTTTAACGGTTAAAGTTAGGTTTAGGGTTAAGGTTTATTGTCAGGGTTAAGGTCAGGGGTTAGGGTTTCGTACAGGGTAAGAGTTAAGTGTTAGGTTTAGGGTTAAAGATTAGCATTATGGTTAGTGTTAAAGGTTAGTGTGAGGGTAAAAGTTTAGGGTTAAGTTTAAGGGCTAGGGTTAGGGGTTAGTGTTAGGGTTAAGGGGTCTTGTTAGGTTTAGGGTTACAGTTAAGTGTTATGGTTAGTGTTAGGGGTTACGGTTAGGCTTAGGGTTCATGGTTAGTGTAACATTTAGGGGTTAGGGCTAGGGTTAAATGATAGTGTTAGAGTTAAGGCTTAGGCTTTGGGTAAAGGTTTAGGGATAGGTTTACGGGTTAGGGTTAGTGTCAGGGTTAAATGTTAGGGTGAGAGTTAACAGTTATGGTTAGGGTTATTGGTTAGGGGTTGTGTTTATGCTTAGGGCACGTGCCTTGTCTGCACTAGGCGGAGAGGTTAGGGGGCTAGCATATTCGCCGGGAAATCACTCTATCGTATGCTGGGTATTGGCCCCTGGACACAGTGGCAGGGCCTCCTTTCACACATGGCGTGGGAGGATTATAGGCTTTCTAAACTCTGAGAAAGAAAAAGTCTGAGAATTAGATTTAGGGTTAGGATTATGGTTAGAATTAGGGATGAAGTTTAGTGTTAAGGTGATGCCTTAGGGTTAGGGGTTAGGTTTAGGGTCAGAGTTAAAGGTTAGTGTTAGGTTTAACAGTTACAGTTAGGTTTAGCGTTAAGGTTTAGTGTTAGGGTTCAGTTTAGGGGATAGGTTTTGGTACAGGTTAAGGTTTAAGTGTTAAGTTTAGAGTTAAAGATTACAATTAGGGTTAGGTTTAAAGGTAAGTGTGAGGATTAACGGTTAGGGTTAAGCATGAGGGTTAGGGATTAGGTTTAGTGTTAAGGGTTTATGTTAGTTTAGGGTTAGAGTTAAGTGTTATGGTTAGGGTTAGGGGTTAGGGTTAGATATAGGGTGCATGGTTAGGGTTACGTTTAGGGGTTAGGGTTACGGGTTAGGTTTAGGGTGAGTGTTTGGTGTTAGTGTTGGGCATTAGGATAAGGGCTTAGGTTTAGGGTTAGCGTTTAGGTTTAGTGTTAGGGCTTAGATTTAGCGGTTAGTTTAAGGGCACAGGACCTGTTTAATCTATGGTGAGAAGGGTGCAGGATTGGTCCCCTTGACACCACACCATCGTACCTGGGCCTTGGGCCCAGACCTACATGCAGGACTCAGGCGGAGCCTCTTCTCACTCATGGCATGGCTCTATTGTAGGCTTGGTGAACTCTGAAAATGGAGGAAGTGTGAGAATTAGGGTTATGGTTATGGTTAATTGTTTGGGGTTAGGGGTTAGGGTTCGAGTGTGGTTCAGGGGTTAGAAATTAGGAGTTAGTGTTAGTGTTAGGGTTAGGGGTTAGGGGTTAGTGTTGGTTTAGGGGCTAGGGTTAGTTTCAGAGTTAGGGTTAGTGTTAGGGTTAGGGTTAGGGATTATGGTTAGGGTTAGGAATTAGGGTTAGGGTTAGGCTTAAGGGATAGGATTAGGGTAAAGGGTTAAGGCTTAGGGTTAGCATTAGGGATTAGGGTTAGGGTTAAATGTTAGGGTTTTGGTCTGATTTAAGGGTTAGGGTGAGCGTTAACAGTTAGGGTTAAGGTTAATTGTTAGGATTGGGGGTTAGGCTTAAGGATTCGTATTAGGGTTAGGGTATAAGGGTGAGACTTATGTCTTATGGTTAGGGACAGGGCTTTTGGTTAGGGATAAGGGTTAGGAGTTAGGGTTACTTTTAGGCATAGGGTAGGATTAGGGGTGAGGGTTAGGGTTAGGGTTAGTGTTAGGGTTGTTGGTAGTGTTAAGGTTAGGGTTAGCAGTTTAGAATTAGGGTTAGGGATTAGGTTTTATGGTTATGGCTAAGATTTAGGGTTAGAATTATGGGATAGGCGTTGTTCTCAGTGTAAGTGTTATGCATTAACTTTAGGAGATGCGGTTAAAGTTAGGGTTACAGTGTGGTCTACATGATAAAGTGAGCAGTAGGATCAGGGTTAGGTGTTACGTTCAAGGTTAGGGTTATATGTTAGGCGTACTTTTTATGCTTAGGGCACGGGCCCTGTCTGCACTAGGCGGGAGGATTAGGGGTCTAGGATTGTGGCCGAGAACTTTCTCTATCGTACACTGGGTATGGGTCCCTGGGTTTCATGCAGGACACAGTGGCAGAGCCTCTTTTCACGCATGGCATGGGAGGATTGTAGGCTTTCTAAACTCTGAGAAAGCAAGAAGTCTGAGAATTAGATTTAGGGATAGGATTATGGTTAGTGTTAAGGATAAAGTTTAGCATTAGGGTGAGGGCTTAGGGTTAGGGGTTAGAGTTACGGTCAGGGTTAAAGGTTAGTGTTAGGTTTAATGGTTACAGTTAGCTTTAGGGTCAAGTGTTAGGGTTAAGGTTAAGGTTAGGGGTTAGGTTTTGGTACAGGGTAAGGGTTAACTGTTAGGTTTAGGGTTAAAGATTACGATTAGGGTTAGGTTTAAGGGTTAGTGTGAGAGTTAACGGTTAGGGTTAAGGTTAAGTGTTAGGGTTAGTGGTTAAGTTTAGGTTTAAGTGTTCGTGTTAGGTTTAGGGTTAGAGTTAAGTGTTATGGTTAGGGTTTGGGGTTAGGGTTAGGTTTAGGGTTCATCGTTAGGGTTACGTTTAGGCATTAGGGTTATTGGTAAGGATTAGGGTAAGGGTTTAATGTTAGTGTTGGGCGTTAGGGTCAGGGCTTAAGTTTAGGGTTAAGGGTTAGTGTTAGAGTTAGCGTTAGGGCTTAGATTTAGAGGTTATTTTAAGGGCACAGGACCTGTGTAATCTATGGTGAGAAGTGTGCAGAATGGGTCATCGCCACACCACACCATCGTACCCTAGGCCTTGGGCCCAGACCTACATGCAGGTCTCAGGCAGAGCCTCTTCTCACGCATGGCATGGTTTTATTGTAGGCTTGGCTAACTCTGAGAATGGAGGAAGTGTGAGAATTATGGTTATGATTAGGGTTAGGTGTTTGGGGTTAGGGGTTAGTGTTCGCGTGAGGGTTAGGTGTTAGGGATTAGGGGTTAGGGTTAATGTTAGCATTAGGGGTTAATGGTTAGGGTTGGGTTAGGGACTAGAGATAGATTTAGGGTTGGGGTTAGGGTTAGGGTTAGGGGTTAGGGTTAGGGTTAAGGGATAGGATTAGGGTTAAGGGTTAAGGCTTAGGGTTAGCATTAAGGGATAGGGTTAGGGTTAAGGGTTAGGGTTATGGTCCGAGTTAAGGGTTAGGGTGAGGGTTAACAGTTAGGGTTAGGGTTATAAGTTAGGGATAGTGTTAGGTTTAAGGTCTAGGGTTAGGGTTAGAGGTAGCTTTACTGCTAAGATTAGGTCTCGGCATTAAGGTAAGGGTTAGTGTTAGGGTTAAGGGTTAGGGTTAGGTTTAATTGTTAGGATTAGGATCAGAATTAAGGGTTAGGCTTAGGGTTAGGGGATAGGGTTAGGGTTTAGGGTAAACTTTTAAGGTTATGTTTAGGGATAAGGTTAGGGTTAGCGTTTAAGGTTAGGGTTAGTATTAGGGTTGTTTGTAGGGTTAAGGTAATGTTTAGTGGTTAGAATTAGGGTTAGGGATTAGGGGTTACTGTTATGGCTAGGAGTTAGGGTTAGAATTAAGTGATAGGGGTTGTTCTTAGCATAAGTGTTATGCATTAATGTTAGGATAAGTGGTTAAAGTTAGGTTTACGGTGAGGTTTATGTGTTAAGGTGAGCAATAGGATCAGGGTTAGAATTATGAGTGAGGGGTAGGGTTTTGCTTAGGGTATGGGCCCTGTCTGCCCTAGGAGTGGGATTGAGGGGGATGCGATTGTCACCAGAAACCCACTCTATCGTATGCAGGGTATGGGCCCATGGGTTTCTTGTAGGACACTCTGGCAGAGCCTGATTTCACGCATGGTAAAGGAGGATTGTAAGCTTTCAAATCTCTAAGAAAGTAAGAAGTCTGAGAATTAGATTTAAGGTTAGGATTATCGTTATGGTTAGGGATGAAGTTTAATCTTAGGGTGAGGGCTTCGGGTAAGGGGATACGGTTAGTTTTAGGGTTAAAAGTTACTGTTAGGTTTAACAGTTACAGTTAGACTTAGGGTTTAGGTTTAGGGTTAGGGTTAAGCTTAGGGGTTATGGTTTGGTACAGGGTTAGGGTTAAGTGTTAGGGTTAGGGTTAAAGATCATGACAAGGGTTAGAGTTAAGGGTTAGTTTGAGTGTTAACAGTAGGGTTAAGGATAACTTTTAGGGTTAGGGGTTAGGATTAGTGTTAGGGCTGAGATTTATCGGTTAGTTTAAGGGCACAGGACCTGTTTAATCTATGGTGAGAGTGGTGCACAGGGTCACTGCGACACAACACCACCGTACGCTGGGCCTTGGGCCAAGACCTACATACAGGACTCAGGTGGAGCCTCTTCTCACGCATGACATGGCTGTATTGTAGGCTTGGTTAACTCTGAGAATGGAAGAAGTGTCAGAAATCGGGTTAGGGCTGGCTGTAGGTGTTTTTAACCCCTAACCCTAACACTAACCCCCTAATCCTAACCCTAACACTAACCCCAAGGTTAAATCTAACCTTAACCCCTACGACAACCCTAACCCTAACCCTAACCCCTCTCACTGTAGAATAAACAGGTCCTGTGCCCTTAAACTAACCAATAAATCTAAGCCCTAACATCAACCCTAACCTCTGACCCTAAACCTAAGCCCTGAGCCTAAAGCCCAACACTAACTCTAAACTCTTACCCTAAAGCTAATCCCTAACCCTAATGCTAACCTCTAAACGTAACCCTAACTGTGAACCCTAAACCTAACCCTAACCTCGAGCGCTAACCATAGCACTTAACTCTAACCCTAAACCTAACATGAACCCTTAATCCTAACACTAACCCTAACCCTAACTCTTAACTTTAACCCTGACTGTTAACCCTCACACTAACCTTTAAACCTAACCTTAATCGTAATCTTTAACCCTAAACCTAATATTTAACCCTAATCCTGTACCAAACCCTAAACCCTAACCTTAAACCTAACCATAAACCTTAACCCTCAACCTAACTGTAACGGTTAAAACTAAGAGTAACCTGTAACGCTACCCGTAACCCCTAACTCTAAGCCTTCACCCTAATACTAACCTTGATCCTTAACCCGAACCCTAACCCTAACCCTAAATCTAATTCTCAGTCTTCTTGCTTTCTTAGAGTTTAGAAAGCCTACAATCCTCCCATGCCATGCGTGAAAGGAGGCTCTTCCACTGTGTCCTGAATGAACCGCTGGGGCCCATAACCAGAGTACGATAGAGTGGGTTCCTGGTGACAATCCCAGCCCCCTAACCCCCCCCCCCCCCCGCCTAATGCAGACAAGGCCCGTGCCCTAAGCATAAACTCTACACCTCACCCAAAACTCTAACCCTGAAAATAACATTTAACCCTGATTCTATTGCTCACCTTAGAATGTAAACCTCACCGTAACCTGAACTTTAACCTCTTATCCTAACGTTAATGCATAACACTTACCCTGAGATTAACCCCTATCCCATAATTCTAACCCTATCTCCTAGTCATAACTGTGACAACTAATCCCTAACCCTAATTCTAAACCACTAACACTAACTGTTACCCTACGTAGTTACTGTTACGGTAACCTACTGTTACCCTAACAGTGAACCTAACCCTTACTCCTAACGCCAAAGCTATGGCTAAAAATAATGCTAACCCTTGACCCTTTACCCTAACTCCTAACCCTAACCCTAATCCTAACCACTAAACCCAACCTTAGCTCTTAACCCTAACCCTAAACCTTACCCTGACGCCTAGACCTAACACTAACACTAAACTAACACCTAACCCTAATCATAACCCCTAAAGCTAACCCTAACCCTGAACCCTAAACCTAACTCTAACACTTAATACTAACTATATCCCTAACCCCTAACCCCAACCCTAACCCTAACCGTTAACCCTCACCCTAACCCTTAAACCGGACCCTAACACTAAATCTTAACCCTAAAGCTACGCCCAACCCTTAACCATAATCCTATCCCTTAACCCTAAACCTAACCCCTAACCCTAAACCTAACACTAACCCCAATCCTAATTCTAACCATAGCCCTTAATACATCACTACGCCTAACCCCTAACCCTAACCCTAACCCCTAATGCTAACCCTAACACTGAACCCTAAACCTAACCCTATCCCTAACCCTTAAACATAACGCTATCCCTAACCAATAATCCTAAGCCTAATCTTTAACCCTCACCCTAGAGCTTAACTCAAACCGTAACCCTAAGCCTAAACCCCAACCCTAACACTTAACACAAACCCTAAGCCTAAACACTTAACGCCAATCCTATCCTTTAACCCTAACACTAACCCTGATGCCTAATCCTAACCCTAACACTAACCCCAACCATAAATCTAACCCTAGCCCCTAACGCAAAACTAACCCCTAACCCTAACACTAACCCTAAATCCTAGTCCCTAACCACTAAACCTCACTTGAACCCTAACCCCTAACACCAAACCCTTAACCCTAACCATAACCCTATTTCTCACACTACTTCCATTCTCAGAGTTAACCAAGCCTAAAATACAACCATGCAATGCGTGAGTAGAGTTTCCGCATGAGTCCTGCAAGTAGGTCTGGGCCAAAGGGCCAGGATCCGATGGTGTGGTGTCGCATGGAAACATTCTGCACCCTTCTCACCATAGATTACACAGGTCCTGTACCCTTAAACTAACCGCCAAATCAAAGCCCAAACACTGACCCTAACCCCTAACCCTACCTAAGCCCTGACCCTAATGCCCAACACTAACACTAAACGCTTACCCTAAACCTAACCCCTAAATGTAACCTTAACCATGAACCCTAAACCTAACCCAAACCCCTAACCCTAACCATAACACTTAACTCTAACCCTAAACCTAACATGAACACTTAACCCTAACCCTAACCCATAAACCTAACACTTAACCTTAACCCTAACCGTTAACCCTCACACTAAACCTTAACCCTAACCCTAATCCTAATCTTTAAGCCTAAACCTAGCACTTAACCCTTACCCTGTACCAAAACCTAACCCCTAATCTTAACCCTAAGCTTAAACCTTAAAGCTTAACCTTAAACCTAACTGTAACTGTTAAACCTAACACTAACCTTTAACCCTGACCCTAACTGAAACCCCTAACCCTAAGCCCTCACCATAACAGTAACCTATATTGCTAACCCTAACCCTAATCCTAGCCCTAAATTTAATTCTCAGACTTCTTGCTTTCTCAGAGTTTACAAAGCCTACAATCCTCCCATGCCATGTGTAGAAGGAGACTTGGCCACTGTGTCCGGCATGAAACCAAGGGGCCCATACCCAGTGTATGATAGAGTGGCTTCCGGCATCTATCCCAGCCCTCTAAGCCCCCTCCTAGAGCAGAGAGGGCTCGTGATATAAGCATAAACACTACCCCTCACCCATAACCCTAACCCTGAACATCACAGCTCACCCTGATACTATTGCTCACCTTAACACATCAACCTCACCATAACTCTAACTTGAACCTGTTATCCTAACGTTAATGCATAAGACTTACCCTAAGAACAACCCCTATCCCTTAATTCTAACCCTAACTCCTAGCCACAATTGTAACACCTAATCCCTAAGGCTAATTCAAAACTGCTAAACATTACCTTATCCCTACAAACTAACCCTAACCCTAACCGCTAACCCTAACTGTACACCTAAAAATAACCGTAACACTTGACACTTAACCCTAACCCTTAACCCTGATCCTAATCCTAACAATTAAACCTAACCCTAACTCTTAAGCCTAACACTAACACGTACCCTAATGCCTAGACCTAACCCTAAGAGTAAACGTAACCCCTAACCCTAACCCTAATCCCTAATGCTAACCCTAACACTGAACCCTAATCCTAAGCCTTAAACCTAACTCTATCCTTAACCCATAACCCTGGCCCTAACCGTTAACCCCACACTAACCCTTAACTCGAACTGTAACCCTAACCCTTAAAACTAAACCTAACACTTAACGCTAACCCTAAGCCTTAACGCTTAACCCTTATCCTATCCCTTAACCCTAACCCTAACCCATAACGCTAACCCTAACCCCACTCTAAATCTAACCCTAGCCCCTAACCCAACCCTAACCCCTAAGCCCTAACCCTATCACTAAACCCAACACCTACTCCCTAACCCCTAATCCTCACTCGAAGCTTAAGCCCTAACCCTAAGCCCTCTCCCTGACTAATCTTCATCCCTAACCCTAACCATAATCCTAACCCTAAATCTAATTCTCAGACTTCTTGCTATCTCAGAGTTTTAAAAGCCTACAATTCTCCAAAGCCATGCGTGAAAGCTGGCTCTGCCACAGTGTCCTGCATGAAACCCAGGAGCCCATACTCTGTGTACAATAGAGTGGGTTCCCGGGGACAATCACAGCCCCCTAACTCCCCCTGCTAGTGCTGACAGGGCCCATGCCCTAAGCAAAAACCCTGCACCTCACCCATAACCCTAACCCTGAACATAACACCTAACCCTGATGTTATTGTTCACCTTAACACGTAAACCTCACTGTAACCCTAACTTTAACCCCTATCCTAATGTTATTGCATAACACTTACCCTAAGAACAAACCCTATCCCTTAATTCTAAGCCTAACTCCTAGCATAACCGTAACACCTAATCCCTAACCTTAATTCTAAACTGCTAAACATTACCTTCACCCTACAAACAACCCTAACACTAACCCTAACTCTAACCGCTAACCCTAACCCTAACCATTACCCTGATCATAATCCTAACAATTAAACCTAACCCTAATTCTTAACCCTAACACGAACCATTACCATAATGCCTAGACCTAACCCTAACTGTAACCCTAACCCCTAACCCTAACCCTAACCGCTAATGCTAACCCTAACCCCGAACCCTAAACCTAACCCTAACCCTATCCCTTAAACCTATTACTATCCCTAAACCATTACCCTAATCGCAACTGTTAACCCTCACTCTCACCCTTAACTTGGACCGAAACCCTAACCCTTAACCCTAACCTTAACCCTTACTGCTAATCTTAAGCCTTCACCCTTTACCTTAATCCTATCTTGTAAGCCTAACCCTAACGCTGACCCCTAACCCACCTGAACATTAACCCTAAACCTAAATCTAACGCTAGCCCCTTACAAAAACCTAACACCTAAGCCCTGACACACTAATCCTAACTTCTAATTCCTAACCACTAAACTTCACTCAAACCCAAACCTCTAACCCCAAACACATAACCCTAACCATAACCCTAATTCTCACACTTCCTTCGTTCTCAGAGTTGACCAAGCGTACAATAGAGCCATGCCACGAGTGAGAAGAGGCTCTGCCTGAGTCCTGCATGTAGGTCTGGGCCCAAGGCCCAAGTACGATGGTGTGGTGTTGAGGCGACCCAGTCTGCACCCTTCCCACCATAGATTAAACAGAGCATGTGCCCTTAAACTAACCACTAAATCTAAGCCCTAACACTAAACCTAAATCCTAACCCTAAACCTCGGCCCTTATCCTAACGCCCAACAGTAACACTAAACACTCGCCCTAAACTTAACCCGTAACCCGAACCCCTAAATGTAACCCTAACCATGAACCCTAAACCTAACCCTAACCTCTAGCCATAACCATAACACTTAACTCTAAACCTAAATGTTACACGAAGCCTTATTCCTAACCCTAAGCCCAACCCTAACCCTTAATCTTGAAACTTACCATTAACCCTCACACTAACCCTTAACCCTAACCCTAATCCTAATCTTTAACCATAAAGCTAACACTGAAGCCTAACCCTGTACCAAACGATAAAACCAAACCTTAACCCTAACCCTGAAACTTAACCGTAAACGTAACTGTAACTGTTAAAAATAACACAAACCTTTAACCCTAACCCCTAACCCTAAGAGCCCACCCTAACACTAATCTTCCTCGATAAACATTACCATAATCCTACCCCTAAATCTAATTGTCAGACTTCCTGCTTTCTCAGAGTTTAGAAAGCCTAAAATCCTCCCATGCCATGAGTAAAAGGGGGCTCTACCACTGTGTCCTGCATGAAACCCAGGAGCCCATATCCAGCGTACGATAGAGTGGGTTCCCGGGGACAATCCCATCCCCCTAACCCCAGCCCCCCGCCCAGTGCAGACAGGGCCTGTACGCTAAGTATAAACACTACCCCTAACAGATAACCCTCACCCTGAATATAGCACCTGACCCTGATCCTATTGCTCACCTTAAAACATAAACCTCCCCGTAACCCTAACTTATCCCCTTATCTTAACCTTAATGCATAAAACCCTGAGAAGAAGCCCTATCCCATAATTCTAATCCTAACCCCTAGCCATAACCGTAACACCTCATCCCTAATTCTAAAATGCCAACCCTAACCTTCACCCTGCCAACAACCCTAACCCTAACCCTAACCCCTAACCCTAAGCCCTCACCCTATCGCTAATCTTCATCCCTAAACCGTACCGTAATCCTAACCCTAAATCTAATTCTCAGACTTGCTTTCTCAGAGTTTTGAAAGCCTACAATCCTACTAAGCCATGCATGAAAGCCCGCTCTGCCACAGTGTCCTGCATGAAACCCAGAGGCCCATACACTGCGTACGATAGAGTGGGCTCCCAGCGACCATCACAGACCCCTAACTTCGCCTCCTAGTGCATACAGGACCCGTGCCCTAAGCGTAAACCCTACCCCACACCCATAACCCTAACCCAGAACATAACACCTAACCCTGATCCTACTGCTCACCTTAACACGTAAACCTCACCCTAACCCTAACTTAACCCCTTATCTTAACGATAATGCATGACACCCTGAGAACAAGCCCTATACCGTAATTCTAACCCTAACTCCTAGCCATAACCATAACACCTAATCCCTAATTCTGAAACGCCAACCCTAACCTTAACCCTACCAACAACACTAACACTAACCCTAAAACCCTTACCCTAACCCTACGCCTAAAAATAACCCTAACCATTGATCCTTAGTCGTAACCCCTAAAGCTTAACCCTAACACTTAACGCTAATCCCAATCCTAACCATTAAACATAACCCTACTTAACCCTAACCCTAACCTATACGCTAATGCCTAGAGATCTAACCCCAACACTGACCTACAGTTAACACTAACCCTAACCCCTAATCCTAACCTTAAACCTGAACCATAAACCTAACCCTTAACCCTAACCCTATTCCTAACCCCCTAACCCTAACCCTAACTGTTAAGCCTCACCCTAACACTTAACCCTGACTCTAACCCTAAACCTTAACCCTAACCCTGAACCCTAACCCTAAGCCTAACCCTTAACCCTAACCCTATCCCTTAACCCTAACCCCTAACCCTAACGCTAACCCCAACCCTAAACCTAACCCTGGCCCCCAACCCAGACTTAACACCTAACCCCTAACACTAACTCTAAACGTAACCACCAATCCCTAGCACCTGACCCTGACTCGAAACCTAACCCCTAACTCGAAACTCCTAACCCCAAACCTAACCCTAATTCTCACACTACTTCCATTCCCAGAGTGAAGCAAGCCTACAATACAGCCATGCCATGTGTGAGATGAGGCTCTGCCTGAGTCCTGCATGTAGGTTTCGTCCCAAGGCCCAGGGAATGATGTTGTGCTTTTGTGGTGACTCCGACCACACCCCTCTCACCGTAGATTAACCAGGTCCTGTGCCCTTAAACTGACCGCTAAATCTAAGCCCTACCACCAACCCTAACCTCTGACCCTGAACCTAAGCCCCGAGCCTAAAGCCCAACACTAACTCTAAACACTTACCCTAAACCTAATCCCTAACCCTAATGCTAACCCCTAAACGTAACTCTAACCACGAACAGTAAACCTAACCCTAACCTCTAACACAAACCCTAACACATAACTCTAACCCTAAAACTAACCCTAACCCTTAACCCTAAACCTAAACCCTAACCCTAACCCTTAACCTTAATCTTAACCATTAACTCTCATGCTAACCTTTAATCCTAACCCTAATCCTAATCTTCAACCCTAAACCGAACACAACCCTAACCCTGTACCAAACCCTGACCCCTCATCTTAACCCTATCCGCAAACCTCAACCCCAAAACGAACTGTAACCGTTAAACCTAACAGTAACCTTAAACCGTAACCCTAATCTGTAACCCTATCCCCTCACCATAACACTACACTTCATCCTGAACCCTAACCATAATCCTAACCCTAAATCTAATTCTCAGACTTCTTGCTTTCTTAGAGTTTAGAAAGCCTGCAATCCTCCCGTGCCATGTGTGAAAGGAGGCTCTACCACTGTGTCCTGCATGAAATCCACGGGCCCATACCCAGAGTCCGATACAGTGGGTTCCCGGTGACAATCCCAGCCCCCTAACCTCCCCCCAGCCTAATGCCGACAGGGCCCGTGCGCTAAGCATAAATGATACCTTTAACAGATAACCCTAACCCTGAACATGGCACCTAACCCTGTTCCTATTTCTCCCCTTAAGTCGTAAACCTCACCGTGAGCCTAACTTTAACCTCTTAACGTAACGTTAATGCATAACCCATTCCCTGAGAACATCCCCTATCCCATAATTCTAACCCTATCTCCTAGTCATAACTGTAACACCTAATCCCTAACCCTAATTCTCCACCGCTAAGCCTAACCGTAACGCTGCCTACAACCCTAACACTGACAGGAACCCTTAGTTCTAACCCCAACGCTATGCCTAACAAAAGCCCTAACCCTTCACCCTTCACCCTAACCCCTGAGCATTACCCTAACCTTTAACCGTAATCCTAATCCTAACCATTAAACCTAACCCTAGCTCTTAAAGCTAACCCTAAACCTTACCCTCACGACCAGACCTAACCCTGACACTAACCTAACACCTAACCCTAACCATAACCCCTAAAGCTAACCCTAACCCTGAACCCTAAACCTAACCCTAACACTGAACCTTCACTATATCCCTAACCCCTAAGCCTAATCCTAACTGTTAACCCTCACCCTAACACTTAAACTGGACCATAACACTAAACATTAACCCTAACACTAAACTTTAACCCTAACCATAAGCCCAACACTTAACCCTAATCCTATCCCCTAACCCTAAGCCCTAACCCTAAACCTAACCCTAACCCCAACCCTAACCCTTAATCTTGACCCTTACCATTAACCCTCACACTAACCCTAATCCTAATCTTTAACCATAAAGCTAACACTGAAGCCTAACCCTGTGCCAAACGCTAAACCCAAACCTTAACCCTAACCCTGAAACTTAACCATAAACCTAACTGTAACTGTTACACCTAACACTAACCTCTAACCCTAACCCCTAACCCTAAGACCCCACCTTAACACTAACCCTAACCCTAAACATTATCATAATCCTACCCCTAAATCTAATTCTCGGACTTCTTGCTTTCTTAGAGTTTAGAAAGCCTAAAATCCTCCCATGCCATGAGTAAAAGGGGGCTCTGCAGCTCTCTCTTGCATGAAACCAGGAGCCCATACCTAGCGTATGATAGAGTGGGTTCCCGGGGACAATCCCATCCCCCTAACCCCAGCCTCCCGCCCAGTGCAGACAGGGCCTGTACGCTAAGTATAAACACTACCCCTAACAGATAACCCTCACCCTGAACATAGCACCTGACCCTGATCCTATTGCTCACCTTAAAACATAAACCTCCCCGTAACCCTAACTTATCCCCTTATCTTAACCTTAATGCATAACACCCTGAGAAGAAGCCCTATCCCATAATTCTAATCCTAACCCCTAGCCATAACCCTAACACCTCATCCCTAATTCTAAAATGCCAACCCTAACCTTCACCCTGCCAACAACCCTAACCCTAACCCTAACCCCTAACCCTAAGCCCTCACCCTATCACTAATCTTCATCCCTAAACCGTACCGTAATCCTAACCCTAAATCTAATTCTCAGACTTGCTTTCTCAGAGTTTTGAAAGCCTACAATCCTACTAAGCCATGCATGAAAGCCCACTCTGCCACAGTGTCCTGCATGAAACCCAGAGGCCCATACACTGCGTACGATAGAGTGGGCTCCCAGCGACCATCACAGACCCCTAACTTCGCCTCCTAGTGCATACAGGGCCCGTGCCCTAAGCGTAAACCCTACCCCACACCCATAACCCTAACCCAGAACATAACACCTAACCCTGATCCTACTGCTCACCTTAACACGTAAACCTCACCCTAACCCTAACTTAACCCCTTATCTTAACGATAATGCATGACACCCTGAGAACAAGCCCTATACCGTAATTCTAACCCTAACTCCTAGCCATAACCATAACACCTAATCCCTAATTCTGAAACGCCAACCCTAACCTTAACCCTACCGACAACACTAACACTAACCCTAAAACCCTTACCCTAACCCTACGCCTAAAAATAACCCTAACCATTGATCCTTAGTCATAACCCCTAAAGCTTAACCCTAACCCTTAACGCTAATCCCAATCCTAACCATTAAACATAACCCTACTTAACCCTAACCCTAACCTATACGCTAATGCCTAGAGATCTAACCCCAACACTGACCTACAGTTAACACTAACCCTAACCCCTAATCCTAACCTTAAACCTGAACCATAAACCTAACCCTTAACCCTAACCCTATTCCTAACGCCCTAACCCTAACCCTAACCCTAACTGTTAAGCCTCACCCTAACACTTAACCCTGACTCTAACCCTAAACCTTAACCCTAACCCTGAACCCTAACCCTAAGCCTAACCCTTAACCCTAACCCTATCCCTTAACCCTAACCCCTAACCCTAACGCTAACCCCAACCCTAAACCTAACCCTGGCCCCCAACCCAGACTTAACACCTAACCCCTAACACTAACTCTAAACCTAACCACTAATCCCTAGCACCTGACCCTGACTCGAAACCTAACCCCTAACTCGAAACCCCTAACCCCAAACCTAACCCTAATTCTCACACTACTTCCATTCCCAGAGTGAAGCAAGCCTACAATACAGCCATGCCATGTGTGAGATGAGGCTCTGCCTGAGTCCTGCATGTAGGTTTCGTCCCAAGGCCCAGGGAATGATGTTGTGCTTTTGTGGTGACTCCGACCACACCCCTCTCACCGTAGATTAACCAGGTCCTGTGCCCTTAAACTGACCGCTAAATCTAAGCCCTACCACCAACCCTAACCGCTGACCCTGAACCTAAGCCCCGAGCCTAAAGCCCAACACTAACTCTAAACACTTACCCTAAACCTAATCCCTAACCCTAATGCTAACCCCTAAACGTAACTCTAACCACGAACAGTAAACCTAACCCTAACCTCTAACACAAACCCTAACACATAACTCTAACCCTAAAACTAACCCTAACCCTTAACCCTAAACCTAAACCCTAACCCTAACCCTTAACCTTAATCTTAACCATTAACTCTCATGCTAACCTTTAATCCTAACCCTAATCCTAATCTTCAACCCTAAACCGAACACAACCCTAACCCTGTACCAAACCCTGACCCCTCATCTTAACCCTATCCGCAAACCTCAACCCCAAAACGAACTGTAACCGTTAAACCTAACAGTAACCTTAAACCGTAACCCTAATCTGTAACCCTATCCCCTCACCATAACACTACACTTCATCCTGAACCCTAACCATAATCCTAACCCTAAATCTAATTCTCAGACTTCTTGCTTTCTTAGAGTTTAGAAAGCCTGCAATCCTCCCGTGCCATGTGTGAAAGGAGGCTCTACCACTGTGTCCTGCATGAAATCCACGGGCCCATACCCAGAGTCCGATACAGTGGGTTCCCGGTGACAATCCCAGCCCCCTAACCTCCCCCCAGCCTAATGCCGACAGGGCCCGTGCGCTAAGCATAAATGATACCTTTAACAGATAACCCTAACCCTGAACATGGCACCTAACCCTGTTCCTATTTCTCCCCTTAAGTCGTAAACCTCACCGTGAGCCTAACTTTAACCTCTTAACGTAACGTTAATGCATAACCCATTCCCTGAGAACATCCCCTATCCCATAATTCTAACCCTATCTCCTAGTCATAACTGTAACACCTAATCCCTAACCCTAATTCTCCACCGCTAAGCCTAACCGTAACGCTGCCTACAACCCTAACACTGACAGGAACCCTTAGTTCTAACCCCAACGCTATGCCTAACAAAAGCCCTAACCCTTCACCCTTCACCCTAACCCCTGAGCATTACCCTAACCTTTAACCGTAATCCTAATCCTAACCATTAAACCTAACCCTAGCTCTTAAAGCTAACCCTAAACCTTACCCTCACGACCAGACCTAACCCTGACACTAACCTAACACCTAACCCTAACCATAACCCCTAAAGCTAACCCTAACCCTGAACCCTAAACCTAACCCTAACACTGAACCTTCACTATATCCCTAACCCCTAAGCCTAATCCTAACTGTTAACCCTCACCCTAACACTTAAACTGGACCATAACACTAAACATTAACCCTAACACTAAACTTTAACCCTAACCATAAGCCCAACACTTAACCCTAATCCTATCCCCTAACCCTAAGCCCTAACCCTAAACCTAACCCTAACCCCAACCCTAACCCTTAATCTTGACCCTTACCATTAACCCTCACACTAACCCTAATCCTAATCTTTAACCATAAAGCTAACACTGAAGCCTAACCCTGTGCCAAACGCTAAACCCAAACCTTAACCCTAACCCTGAAACTTAACCATAAACCTAACTGTAACTGTTACACCTAACACTAACCTCTAACCCTAACCCCTAACCCTAAGACCCCACCTTAACACTAACCCTAACCCTAAACATTATCATAATCCTACCCCTAAATCTAATTCTCGGACTTCTTGCTTTCTTAGAGTTTAGAAAGCCTAAAATCCTCCCATGCCATGAGTAAAAGGGGGCTCTGCAGCTCTCTCTTGCATGAAACCAGGAGCCCATACCTAGCGTATGATAGAGTGGGTTCCCGGGGACAATCCCATCCCCCTAACCCCAGCCTCCCGCCCAGTGCAGACAGGGCCTGTACGCTAAGTATAAACACTACCCCTAACAGATAACCCTCACCCTGAACATAGCACCTGACCCTGATCCTATTGCTCACCTTAAAACATAAACCTCCCCGTAACCCTAACTTATCCCCTTATCTTAACCTTAATGCATAACACCCTGAGAAGAAGCCCTATCCCATAATTCTAATCCTAACCCCTAGCCATAACCCTAACACCTCATCCCTAATTCTAAAATGCCAACCCTAACCTTCACCCTGCCAACAACCCTAACCCTAACCCTAACCCCTAACCCTAAGCCCTCACCCTATCACTAATCTTCATCCCTAAACCGTACCGTAATCCTAACCCTAAATCTAATTCTCAGACTTGCTTTCTCAGAGTTTTGAAAGCCTACAATCCTACTAAGCCATGCATGAAAGCCCGCTCTGCCACAGTGTCCTGCATGAAACCCAGAGGCCCATACACTGCGTACGATAGAGTGGGCTCCCAGCGACCATCACAGACCCCTAACTTCGCCTCCTAGTGCATACAGGGCCCGTGCCCTAAGCGTAAACCCTACCCCACACCCATAACCCTAACCCAGAACATAACACCTAACCCTGATCCTACTGCTCACCTTAACACGTAAACCTCACCCTAACCCTAACTTAACCCCTTATCTTAACGATAATGCATGACACCCTGAGAACAAGCCCTATACCGTAATTCTAACCCTAACTCCTAGCCATAACCATAACACCTAATCCCTAATTCTGAAACGCCAACCCTAACCTTAACCCTACCGACAACACTAACACTAACCCTAAAACCCTTACCCTAACCCTACGCCTAAAAATAACCCTAACCATTGATCCTTAGTCATAACCCCTAAAGCTTAACCCTAACCCTTAACGCTAATCCCAATCCTAACCATTAAACATAACCCTACTTAACCCTAACCCTAACCTATACGCTAATGCCTAGAGATCTAACCCCAACACTGACCTACAGTTAACACTAACCCTAACCCCTAATCCTAACCTTAAACCTGAACCATAAACCTAACCCTTAACCCTAACCCTATTCCTAACGCCCTAACCCTAACCCTAACCCTAACTGTTAAGCCTCACCCTAACACTTAACCCTGACTCTAACCCTAAACCTTAACCCTAACCCTGAACCCTAACCCTAAGCCTAACCCTTAACCCTAACCCTATCCCTTAACCCTAACCCCTAACCCTAACGCTAACCCCAACCCTAAACCTAACCCTGGCCCCCAACCCAGACTTAACACCTAACCCCTAACACTAACTCTAAACCTAACCACTAATCCCTAGCACCTGACCCTGACTCGAAACCTAACCCCTAACTCGAAACCCCTAACCCCAAACCTAACCCTAATTCTCACACTACTTCCATTCCCAGAGTGAAGCAAGCCTACAATACAGCCATGCCATGTGTGAGATGAGGCTCTGCCTGAGTCCTGCATGTAGGTTTCGTCCCAAGGCCCAGGGAATGATGTTGTGCTTTTGTGGTGACTCCGACCACACCCCTCTCACCGTAGATTAACCAGGTCCTGTGCCCTTAAACTGACCGCTAAATCTAAGCCCTACCACCAACCCTAACCTCTGACCCTGAACCTAAGCCCCGAGCCTAAAGCCCAACACTAACTCTAAACACTTACCCTAAACCTAATCCCTAACCCTAATGCTAACCCCTAAACGTAACTCTAACCACGAACAGTAAACCTAACCCTAACCTCTAACACAAACCCTAACACATAACTCTAACCCTAAAACTAACCCTAACCCTTAACCCTAAACCTAAACCCTAACCCTAACCCTTAACCTTAATCTTAACCGTTAACTCTCATGCTAACCTTTAATCCTAACCCTAATCCTAATCTTCAACCCTAAACCGAACACAACCCTAACCCTGTACCAAACCCTGACCCCTCATCTTAACCCTATCCGCAAACCTCAACCCCAAAACGAACTGTAACCGTTAAACCTAACAGTAACCTTAAACCGTAACCCTAATCTGTAACCCTATCCCCTCACCATAACACTACACTTCATCCTGAACCCTAACCATAATCCTAACCCTAAATCTAATTCTCAGACTTCTTGCTTTCTTAGAGTTTAGAAAGCCTGCAATCCTCCCGTGCCATGTGTGAAAGGAGGCTCTACCACTGTGTCCTGCATGAAATCCACGGGCCCATACCCAGAGTCCGATACAGTGGGTTCCCGGTGACAATCCCAGCCCCCTAACCTCCCCCCAGCCTAATGCCGACAGGGCCCGTGCGCTAAGCATAAATGATACCTTTAACAGATAACCCTAACCCTGAACATGGCACCTAACCCTGTTCCTATTTATCCCCTTAACACGTAAACCTCACCGTGAGCCTAACTTTAACCTCTTAACGTAACGTTAATGCATAACCCATTCCCTGAGAACATCCCCTATCCCATAATTCTAACCCTATCTCCTAGTCATAACTGTAACACCTAATCCCTAACCCTAATTCTCCACCGCTAAGCCTAACCGTAACGTTGCCTACAACCCTAACACTGACAGGAACCCTTAGTTCTAACCCCAACGCTATGCCTAACAAAAGCCCTAACCCTTCACCCTTCACCCTAACCCCTGAGCATTACCCTAACCTTTAACCGTAATCCTAATCCTAACCATTAAACCTAACCCTAGCTCTTAAAGCTAACCCTAAACCTTACCCTCACGACCAGACCTAACCCTGACACTAACCTAACACCTAACCCTAACCATAACCCCTAAAGCTAACCCTAACCCTGAACCCTAAACCTAACCCTAACTCTGAACCTTCACTATATCCCTAACCCCTAAGCCTAATCCTAACTGTTAACCCTCACCCTAACACTTAAACTGGACCATAACACTAAACATTAACCCTAACACTAAACTTTAACCCTAACCATAAGCCCAACACTTAACCCTAATCCTATCCCCTAACCCTAAGCCCTAACCCTAAACCTAACCCTAACCCCAACCCTAACCCTTAATCTTGACCCTTACCATTAACCCTCACACTAACCCTAAGCCTAATCTTTAACCATAAAGCTAACACTGAAGCCTAACCCTGTGCCAAACGCTAAACCCAAACCTTAACCCTAACCCTGAAACTTAACCATAAACCTAACTGTAACTGTTACACCTAACACTAACCTCTAACCCTAACCCCTAACCCTAAGACCCCACCTTAACACTAACCCTAACCCTAAACATTATCATAATCCTACCCCTAAATCTAATTCTCGGACTTCTTGCTTTCTTAGAGTTTAGAAAGCCTAAAATCCTCCCATGCCATGAGTAAAAGGGGGCTCTGCAGCTCTCTCTTGCATGAAACCAGGAGCCCATACCTAGCGTATGATAGAGTGGGTTCCCGGGGACAATCCCATCCCCCTAACCCCAGCCTCCCGCCCAGTGCAGACAGGGCCTGTACGCTAAGTATAAACACTACCCCTAACAGATAACCCTCACCCTGAACATAGCACCTGACCCTGATCCTATTGCTCACCTTAAAACATAAACCTCCCCGTAACCCTAACTTATCCCCTTATCTTAACCTTAATGCATAACA